>NC_060953.1:36987171-37165363 GCF_022045245.1 Lucilia cuprina | reverse complement strand
ATCTATCTATCTATCTATCTATCTATCTATCTATCTATCTATCTATCTATCTATCTATCTATCTATCTATCTATCTATCTATCTATCTATCTATCTAAATATCTATCTGACTAAGTAACTAACGATCTTATTATTAAGGCAGTAATAAGCGTAGGAGACCTTATATGAGGGGAAGGGTAAGTTATGGGTCTATTCAAACTCGGTGGGTAGATTTCAGATCGTGAAAGCCCCTTTTTTATATGTTCTTACTTACTCCTTAATTTCATGATTTCAGGGTCAACGTTATAGAAAATTCAAAAAGTACCAAAATTCCCATTTTATTCTCATTTACATGGGGACCTAACATGCTTTATTTCATGTTTCAAGACATCTAAACTTTTTGTGAAATTCATTGTTGAATTTTTGGTCATATCTCCTTTATGGACTGATTGAAAATAGCGTTTACGCGAAAATTATTAAAGATTCGGATCTCGAAGTTATCTGTGATGTTCTGAAAACTGATTACAACATACATGCAAGCGGACAGACAGATAAACATACATACATTTGCAAAACAAACGTAACAACAAAAGGAAGTTACAAAGACAGATCGCTAAATCTACTTCGAAACTTAGAAGGAGGTTCAATTTGTATTTTTTAAATTTTAAACAGAATAACAAACTTCTATATAACTTTTCCACGAACTTTTATTTTTAAAAATTATTTTTTAAATTTAAAGAGTTTTTTTTAGAGCTTACTTTTGGTTTCCCTGGTCTTTATACATATTACAAAAATGCGATTTTCATATCAAAAACTCATAAGATAATACTCTAACGATTTAACAATTTATACTTTTTCCGTGGTCTTAATTTTGTATGTAGATAACGATCTGTTTGCATATATAGTTTAGTCACACATATTCCCTTAATATACAAACAATTGGTTATCGAAAACATATCTGTGTAGGTATGTACTGTATAAAATACTATCCGAAAAAAACAATAATATATTTAAAACTCGTAACACTATTAGTTATGTTGATTTTAATTTCGATTACGTTTTTTTGGCGAATGACATTTGTGCGATTTTTAATACGAATTTGATTACAATTATCAGGGTTGTTGGATTTAAATGAAATTTAATACTTTTACAATCCAAAGAGCGATAATAATGTTGTTTAATTTTTTATTGATGTTTGAGAAAAAAAAAAATATTTCATTATTTGTAAATACAAAATTATTTTTTTAACTAGTTTTTTTATTTAAATCAATTTTAAATGTTTTAGAACTGAAACATTTATCTTTTAATAAATCAGCATAATTTATTTGGATTATCTTTTGTATGTTATTTGTTTTTTTTTTTAATTTTATAGATTTTGAAGACTCAATAGTTTGCATATGACAACAGCAACATTAAAACATGTGTTTGATTTTTTTATGAAATACTAATTAAAATGATGCTACTATAACGAGTTATAAGTTTATTATAAATTATTTATTTTATAAATTCGTCTTAAGCTTGTGCCAGAAATTAATAAATTTATTTAAATTTGTCTACATAAATTAAATATGCATTCAAATGTAGTAAAACCAAATACGGAAAAATAATTCGTTTCAAAAACTTGTCATTATAGAGTTTTATGTATTTTAAATTAGTTTTGCGGTTGATATTTTGAATGAGCTTATATCTCTCGTTTATACTTAGTCATTAAAAATGTAAACAAAAAATATTATGTTGATTCGAATATAGGGAATCAGTTGATTGAAATCTATAAAGAGAAGTAATTTTTGCATTTTATAGTCACTGGCGATAAAAGGCCTAAGAGCAAAATAACGTCACATCGAATGTATTTGCCGAAATAAACTGAACAGCTGGAAACGTGATTGGGAAATTTGGCCTCGTCCGTCTTAATGTCCAGAACTAATTTCTTTTGAATATGAGATTCTTAATTGTGTATTGAATAAGAAAATCAGTTCTTTACTTTTACCCGCGGGGCATATTACTTTGATAAAGGACCTTTGCTGAGAATGCAATCCCGGTGGAAAAAAGGTGTTCCCAATAGCTCTAGTCTGTCGGTGCTATAATCTGGTTATGATCAAATGTGTCCTCGGATTTTTCTTGGAATGATTTCACATGGGGTCGAACCATAGAACCAAATAATCTCTAACCACGGGAACCTTCACCCCTCAGGCAGAGTTTTATATTTTCAGGTTATTAGGGTGCATGTAAAGACTGATAATCAAGTCTTATACAAGAAATATCTCCCCGGGGACACGTTAGCTTGATGAAAGACCCTATCTTGGTGTGATTGTATTTGCCTGGAAAAGAGGTGTTTCCAGTAGCTTTAGTCTGCCGGGACTATAAACTGGTGATGAACAAATGCACCCTTGTCGTTTTCTTGGAATGGTTTGACAAGGGGTTGAACCAGATTGTAAAGTCTATTATTTGGGTAATAGACGGTGTTATTGCAGAGGCAACAGATAGCTCACAAGGTAGTGACTGTGGGGATAAGCATTGGAAATGAGTTAGTATTTATGATACAGGATGAATATAGGGGTATATGGATTTTACTCTCCCGTATTCCTAGAGAAATTGTGTCAGATGTAGTTCTGTATGGGTGTATCGAATGAATGAAAAATGTGCAGAGTTGGATGGTGATGGAAAGGCGACAAAATATGTCAAATTTACAACAGTGTGTTCTCGGTGAGTACGAACAAAATCTTAATATGTATGATGGATTCGTGTTTCGCTCTACGTATTACGTCTCTAAGTGCTGTTGCCGATACAGCAAAGGTCATTCCATATGGGTGGTTATAAACGGAAGTCCAAATACCAAGTCCAAGTTGGACCTGTAAAATCATCAAAGAAGCTCACCCTTTGGATGAAAAAGACTACAGCGAAAAAAGGCCGACACGACACGAGTACTTTGTAAGCCCGCGGAATCTTAACAAAATGGATTTTTCAAAATATAACAAAAAAACGTCAAACCAAGACGATACTAGTGGTAAACAAGGCCTTTATCTCATTATGAAACACTGGCTTTATAGTAAAGTACATAAGACTTGCCAGAGGAACTATCTTCTTTAGGATAACCTTTCCATCGATGCATATGTATGAATGTACGTACTAAACACGAAAAAATAAATAATATACTTTTGTGTAGATGCCTCAGTTTCCTACCAGTGACTGAAAGTTTGGTTATCAGTACAAAATGTTTTCACAATCATTTCGAAATGGGGATCGAAATTCCGTAATTTGAAAAATATCAAAACGATTTTAAGTTTGGACAATTTTTGGTGATTATTTTATAGTTTTTATTATAACGTGTTAGTAGAAAAATTTCGTACATATTTAAGGACCATATAGAGCTATATAAGTGTAGAGTCATTATGAGGATCGGCTCTTTGCAAAATTTTTCTTTAAAATTTAACAACTTTGGAAGGAGCTGAAGATAAAGTCTAAACCACTCTGCAGCATTAAGACTATTTTCTCAACTTCACTAAATCACTTGTCACAGTATTTATAAATTACATGATTATATCTATATTAATTAATTTAATAAATATAAAATACACTTACCGCTGTTATAGACAACGAAGCAATTGTCAGACCAAAACGAATGGGTACAGAATCCTGAAACATTTTATTACGTGGATCCCAAACACCACAACACACCCACACTAGGGTGGCCGTTATACACATTTCAATACCAACAGCCTGCCAAGTAGCAATGCTTGAATGAACAGCAGTCAAGCATAAAGCATTACTTTTACCCGGCACCTGTATAAGATCCATAGGCAGGAAAACTTTAAGCAAACCATAACCACAAATGGCGCCTAGTATTTGAGCCACTATATAGCCCACAACCATGGGTAAGGATAGCATATTATAGATATAAGAAGCCAAGGTAACGGCAGGATTTAAATGTGCACCAGAACAGCAGCCAAAACATTGTATAATGATCAGAACAACAATACCGAAATTTAACGATCTAGTCAAATTGTTGCTCTCAAAGAGATCAGATTCTATGCAGCCCATACAGCCCAAAAACATAAGCATGCCAGTGCCAATGAATTCACTTAAAAGGCAGCATAAATTTTCCAATAGTTTAACCTTTTCCTTGGGGCTGTAAAATTGGGGAAATAATTTTTAATAACACAAATTTTTATATAATTTTCATTATTATCTATTCTGTACCTTTGGGCGCACAAACATTTGAATAGGGGACTTTTCATTTTGCTGTTATTAGTTTTTTCAAACTTGATTTTAAATTTTTTGTTTTAATAATTTTTAATTTTTCAAAATAATTATTATTTTCCGGTATAAAGTTTATTTGTCTGGCCAACGGGTTTTCAACATGCCAGTTATCATACGTATGTATTGTTAAATGATTTGCTTAATTTGTTTTGCAAAACGTTTAAAGTCTAGTTAGTTGAATATTTTTATGGATTCATACTCGTAAATGCCACAATTTTAAAAAGAAACGTGTTGTTTAACATATGTTTGATTTTGCACTAAGAAATATTTAGTTTTATTTTAAGTTTTATGGCCAAGAACAGAAGCATTTGCTTAGTATTTGTACTCGTAAAAACATTTTATTTTGTCGTTTGTTTAGTATTTAAAATTGAGATTTTTGTTTTTGCCAATTTTTTTAGGGCGGTTTATTTTGGCATTAAATTAAATTATTTTCGTTTTTTTGGCAACTGCATTTATTAAAATCATGTAAGTGCGTTAGCAAAATTCACACGATCATTTAGTTCACTTATTTTCTTAAAAGCACTCTTGTTTGGTTTTCGTTTTAAGGAGAGAAGTTTTTTTATTTTGTTGGAGTTGGTTGAATGGTTAAATATGAACTGATAAATCCAACAGTTATTGAATGCCATCAAAATGTTTTTAGTTTTTTTTGGGTTTTTAATCACAATTCTCGTTTTATTTTTTTCGTATTCGTATTTAGTTTTAATGAATTTTTTTTATTGTTTTAGCCAACGACTCCCACTACGCTCTGCTAATGTGACAAATTGTGGATCGTTGAGTATCCACACTTTTACGTTCGTGTTTTTAAAGCACTTATACTCAAAAACATTTCAAATACACGTAAAAAAATACTCAACAAGTTTTGATAACGATCAACATAACTTAGTTAATCTCTATTTATTTGACAATTATGATAATTTAATAGTAAAGAATGCGCACGAACAGATTTATCGTCATCACCCAAAAAAGTTTATTATGTTTTTTTTCAACTAAAAATGTAGTTGGGAATACATAAACAAATTTTGTGATAACTAATATTAATCATGTGAACTTTGTCAGTTGATATTATAATGTATCCAGGTCAAATTGATATTTACAATGTTATTAAATTATCACTTGGAAAAGAAATGATTTTGTCAAATTTGTCAAAAATGATAAAAAAAAACAGATGGCGTTTACTGTTTGTAAAAAATGAAATTTGTCGTTATTAAAACAAAAGCATCTATCTATTTATCTATATATCTATCTATCTATCTATCTATCTATCTATCTATCTATCTATCTATCTATCTATCTATCTATCTATCTATCTATCTATCTATCTATCTATCTATCTATCTATCTATCTATCTATCTATCTATCTATCTATCTATCTATCTATCTATCTATCTATCTATCTATCTATCTATCTATCTATCTATCTATCTATCTATCTATCTATCTATCTATCATCTATCTATCTACCTTAATAACTAACTAAATAACTAACCTACTAACTATTAGAGATATAATAATCAAATGCACGAAACCGGATGACGATGACTATAATCTGATGAGAATCAAACTCACATACTGACAGGCTGCACACTACAACACAACTACCCTACCGGGACACCCAACGATTAGAGCAGAAATATGGGATCTTTAAGAAAACACATCCGGACCTGCAATAGTGGGTAAAGTAAAGTATAGGTTTGGTAATGCAACATTACTTTTGGTTCATACCACAGTGCCATCAGGTGATTGCCCCGAATACTCTTCAAATGGTTAGCTCTGCATTATATGGGTACCAGCCATATAAAAGAAAATTAGTTTAGGAACAAAATATACATGTACATAGTTAGTCACTTCCCAACAATCCAACAAAAAGTTTATGTATCCGAAAAAGGCAATGATTTCCACTAACGTCTTGCCAACTTTTTGGTTCTTTCTTCTCGTCTTTCGAAACGGTTATGCAATTTGAAAATGAGGGTAAAGAAGTAAGTGGACACTTGAGTAAACTTATTCTTCCTTCTACTTTTTTTGTAATCTATTGGCTGACGATGGATTTTATCGTAGGACAAGCACATGTGAGGGTTACACCTTCAGTGATAGGATAAATAGGTAGTTCAGAACTGTCCGATCGAACTGCACAAAGATATGTGCCAATTTTTATCAAATTACCTTGAACATGAAAACCTTAGCTTTACGCACAAAATTATATAATTTGACGGCCTAATAATTGCACATAAATACATGACTTAATAACAATCATTTTGCTTTTAACAACAATTTCTTTTAGTGTAAAAATAATTTAAAATTTATTATTTGGTTTTCACAGCAACCACAACATTTGATCATTTAACCATCAATAAAAAAATACGTACAACTAAGAGAAACATTTATTTATTTATTTTGTAATTCGTACTCGTAATACAAATTGTTAATAATATTTATTTGTTTTTGTTATTATTTTTCTCTTTTTTTATATGGTTGTTATTAATTATTTTTTTATTGGAGTTTGGCTTATTGTTTTGCAAACAATGTCTGTCTGTCTGTCTCTGTTTATATTAACTGGATAGAACGAACAATTAATTGACACCATCAATACGCGGCGAATTTTATTTGGAAGCCCTTAAAAGGTGGCAAAACATATTTATTTCAATGAACTTATATTGGAGTAGGTGTGTTTGGAATATTAATTGATATATTTGAAATAAATGAGTACGTAGAAACGTAAATTAATTATGTAGAGTTCAATGATAAAAGAAATTTAACCTTTTTATCCCTCGATTTTTGGTTTCAAAAAATTTTAAGAAAATATTTTTATTATTTAATACTCATCCTTGATTTGAGTTTAATATTGATTTTTAACAAAATTGTATTATCTCTAATGCCCAGCAAAATCTTATATTGAAAAGTAATAGGTGTTATAAAATTTACTTACACATTAGCATTTTAAGTCATTACATTAACAGGATTATGACTTTAAAGACAACTACTTACCACACTCGCTTACACATAGGGTGTTAGGTAAGTACTTAATGTGATAGAATTAATGGTTAAGAAAGCAGTTTTTTTGGAAAAAAACGAAAATAAGTCTACTGCGTCTAAAATGATGTATAAAGTAAGTAATAAGTAATGTAGTCGAAATGCAGTAGTTGTGAGATAGTAAGTTATTGTGTAAGTGGAAGTCATTAACATGTATTTTGCTGGTTTATGTAAACAAAAAATACGTTTTTTGATGTCTCATATTATCATTACTTATCACACAACCTTCATATTTATCTAAATATGTTTTGCGAAAAACTTTGCACTTTTAATCAATGTTCGTACTTAAATGTTTACTCAAGTACATATATACGAGTATTGCATATTTTTTTATATTTCTAATTGCTTATAAAATACGTTAAAGTACCTTAAAAAGAAATATAATAAACAATAATTTTATAGAGATTTCCTGATTACACGCGTACGAGGGTCACAAAGAAATTAAAGTTATTAATTTAATACGCATATGCGATGTTTGTATATGTATCTTCGGGACTTCAATCTCCATATAAAATTTTCAAAAATTATTTTATAAAGTGTGGCCCTCATCACATGAGACCCGTTTTTAAAAATATTGTGTAAAGCTCGAAATACCCAAATATAAATTTATCAAAAACTAATTTTTTAAATACAAAACTACACTATCTTTTCTCATCATTATCGGTCCAAAGTTTATAATATTATTCAATGATTTTTTAATATACCCTCGTATTCTAACATAATGTAGTTTAATTGGCTGCGAATATATCTCACAAGCATTTAGTTATAAATCAAAATACTTTTAAATTATTATCCATTTATTTGAGGGAATTTCTGATAAATATTTACAATCTTAATAAAAATTAGAATTATCTTCAGTTGTAAAAATTTTTTATTAATGATATTTGACAATTAGTATTTACTATCTGATCTGATAAAAAAAATATACATACATACGTATGAATGTAACTTTATTTCGATATTACCATGGTTATCCAGTCGAGTCGTAAGGATTCCGTTTTGACACGACTATATCAGTCGTTAAATATATTATTGAGCATATTAACTCTTTCATGTATAGCTACAGTAAATGGTTATTTCTAAAGAAAACTAAGTTGTTTTTTAGAATTGATGTCACTACATTCTAAAACGGATAATATCCTTCAAAAACACTTTTTCCATATTTCATCAAAAATGATCAATATACGTCAAAATAAAGTGTGAGGTGAAGTCATATCCATAAAAAATCCAGCGGTTTTGGATCAAACGGAATCTCTTCGATTCTACTGTGGACAGATTATGAATGGGATTTTTATAGGGGCTAGGGTCAAATATTTTCATGAGGTTCATCAAGGCTAGTATAGAACTTGGTTTTGTAGCTTTTTGGCGAGATACGAGTATATAAAACATTGTATGAGGGATAATGAACTGATGTTACATAGAAGAGTATGTGCCAAATATTGTTGAATTATCTCTAAACCTGTATTGAATTATTTTCAAAATTACAGTTTGATTACAAGGTTTACATAAACGGACGGACAAACGGACAGACGGACATAGATAAATCGACTCTGAGTCCATTGGTATACTTTAATGTGGGTATAGGACCAATATTATTGTACGTTACATACATCAGCACAAAACTAATATAGCCTCCCCACAAAAGTGGTGCAAGGTATAACAAATTTACAGGTTAAGTACTCAATTTGGAACAGTGATAAACCGAAGCTCCTTTTCTTGCATTTTTGATGTACTTAAATATCATGAGTCAAACGCTGGTTGTTTAAAAAAAAAGATTTTGTATAAAAATTAAAATTTGATTTAGAGTAAATACCGAAAACTTCAAAGCATTTGCAGCTCTATTTGAAATGTATAGGGTCGATTAAGACCTCAACAAATTATTCCATGAAGTACGAAACGTTAAAAGCTAATCGTTAATGATAAATGCGCAACATTGATTCATGATTTCATTTCATCTCTCATGACTTCAGGTTTATAAACATGTTAATTATGTTGTGACCTATGTCGGACGGCAGGTATAAAAACATGAATCTTTCTATATATAATTTGTTTAACGATTGGTTCATATGTATGTGTATGACCCTACCCTTTATACAGAAAATCTATTTATAGTTATTAGGTTATATGTATATGATAGGTTCATATACTCTTATACAGAAAATAAAGAATTTATGATAGAATTCTACAAACATTATTTGTGTTCGAAATATACAACTTAAATTCTATAGGTATCGGTCCAGAATAAATCCATCCCTCGTTAAAGAAAATCACCTAGATATACATATTAATACATGATAATTCAATTAAGCATAATTCGAATAAATGAGTAAATTCTGGTAGTATTGATTCAGAAAGAGTCTTTTGCAACATAATAATTGAATTCAAAAAAGTAATAGAAAATTATAAATTTAAAAATATTGCATCTGTAGATCAAAATTCATAAAATGTTATAGAAAATTATAAAATTAAAAATATATCAAAATTTTCTGGGGTAATGTTAATAGACCTTTAGTACCGACTTTTTTAAAAAATATGTCTAAAATTCAGTAGTACATAATTTTAACACAATCAAACATTAAGATCTAATCTAGAGCAGAACTCGGGGAAAAGGGACCAACAATATTGTTTTTAAAACCTAGTTCGTATGTGTCGCTTAATGATATTTCAATATTTAAACAACTGTGTCGCAAATTTTTATTTTATTAAAATTTATATTTAAATCAAGCATTTAGCAAATTTATTCGTTAATTACTTTTTAAATGGTGTTTTCAATTTGTTCAGGTTCTGGTAAGATGACGTTTTGTGTTTAACTAATATTTATTTAAATTGGATTGTACGTTTTTTATTTATATCACTGGTAAAGTTATTAATTAGTATATTTAATAAAAATTATGAGCTTAAAGTCTCTATTTGAGAGACCATTTTCAACGTACTCCTTACAAGGCTTAGGAATTTATGATGCAAAAATTCAATCAATTTATATGTTCAATATTTATACTTCACACCGCCAGGCGGGAAGAACTGTTATTTTAAACTAATTTTTTGATGAATGCTGAGATAAAAATTATAAACAAACAACAACGACAACAACAATACACAACAAAATAAGTGGGAACTTATAAAAGGGTATTTTTTAATTTTTCTTTGCTTTTTGAAATTTTGTATAATATTGAACCTAGAAAAATGAAATTAAGCTTGAAGAGCTCGGATTAAGTGAGGACCTTAAAAATTGGCCTTCTTTGTAATCTTTCGTTGTTAAATTTTCCTTCTTTTAGTTTTCAGTGACATTGATACTTGTTCCTTCTATGATTGCTACTTTTTATATCCACACATGTAGCTTCCTATTTGAATGCAAATCCTTAAAAGGGTACTTTCTGGTACTTTTTCGTGTTACTGCTGGTACTTTTTACGTTTTGTAATAACTTTCTGTTCTGACTATTTTTTTTTTTTTTGTAACACAACAACATAAGGGATATATAAGATTCAGTACAGCCGAATATAGATCTTTTACTTATTTAAATCACGTTAGGTTGATAGAAGTATGTATACTAAATAAAATCTGGAGAAATACACCTAGGCCACTATCGAGCATGTTGTGTGCTCTTTTTCATGAAAAAAATCTTTACTGAGTTTCCTAAACGTTACTCAGTTTCCTAAACGTATTTCCTAAGAATCTTCCAATATAAGTGTTAGTTAGAAATGTTATTTTTCGAATAATAACACTTCCAAGATACTTGCATCTAACTTTGACGAATGCCTGATAGTCCACAGTTTCCTATATACATATATCATATCTAGCAATTTGGTTAAAGGAATACACATGGCATCACTAATACCTAAACAGCATATACGCTGAACTCCCTATAGTAGTTTGATATTAAAATTTTTGTCTATACAGTCCACAGGATTATAAGTATATGATAAAATTGGTGTAATTACAATATAATTAGGAAGCTATTAATCGTGGTAACCCAGAGTAAATGTTACAAAATACCAACCTGTGGTATACCGCAAAATAATGCCAGGATCTTATACTTCTTAAGGACGTGATGCCAAGACAACCTGATCTCAAATTCTAAGCACAGATTCAATTTCATGTCATAAACTGATTCTAATAGAATTTGACGATGAGATTATACCAATATACAACATTAAGGAAATCGAACATAAAATCCCGAGATTTGTTAAAATAAACCCCTGTACTTTTTAAGATCCATTCGTCCATGGATAGTGTACTAATATAATTAATATATTGATATGAAATAATCAAAAAGACGTTTAGGAATGTTTTGAAAATAATTAAATTTAAATTATTCAAAAAAAAAAAAGAAACAACTAATGTCTGCAAATTTTACGACTTAAAACAAATTATCATTTTAATTTTAAAATACGGTTCTAATTTTATTCAGTTGCTCTTCATAAATCTTTTCATAGATTTATATATACTTTTTAGACACATTTTATTGATTTGAAATCGTCTATAACGTGACAAGTCTCACAATATACGATCAGTTTCGAATTTTATAAATATTTGTATGACAAAAATTTATTTTATGAAAGGGGATTTACTGTTGCTTAAAATTTCCCCTGATAATTCTTCCTTAACTTTTTAAAGTTTAGAGAAAATATCACTCAAGGATTATTCAAGGTGAATACTGAAATATACAAGAACTTATCACTTCAAGTTTAAAGATTAAACATTTTATAAAGGCTGTTAAACCCAACCTATTTTTTTATGTTTTAAGATTAATAGGAAAAAACTTATTAAATTATTAAAGTTATTTTTAGATTTATATCTAAAATGAAAATTCCTAAACGAATGATAAAATTCATAGAGGCCATTAATTAATAAAATTATTTATGTAAATTACTATATTGTACATCATAATTTTTGGCACAAGTAAGTAAATAATGATTAGTTGGAACTAATCTATTAAGAATTTCTTAAATACTGGTATTTCAAAAGCAAAGTGTTATTTAAGGCGTCTCTCGATTTATTTAATTGTTTAAAATCGTGACATAGAAATTTTCTAAAGGCGTCATAAATCATTGGATGAATGTGTTCAAGAGTGACTGAATAAAAGTGAATATATATTTTTTGTTTACGGCATTTATGTGTAATCGCAAATTTATGGATTTAATGTGAATACAAATATAAGATTTGTTTATTCATTTATTTGTTTTGTTAATTTGATATTAATTTGATAATGTTTTATTAAAAAAAATAATAGAAAAGAAACATACTACTATTAAGTAAAAATGTATGTAAATAAGTAGTATTATTTTTCAAACAAAAAAACTTTTTGTCACACCCCTAGACATTGTATACATAAATGTTGTTTTGATTAATTATGTTATTTGGATTCGTTTCGGAATTTTTTGAAATTAATCACAAGTTCTTATTTGTCACCATATCGATGTCGCATCTAAATATTATATTAAAGTATCTGTATTGTGCATTTTAGTTCCAATTGAAAACTACATATATATAATTCTGATAGTTATCAGTATATATTAAACTTGTCATTATTATCTTCATGTTTCTAGTGTTTACCTATTTCTTTCTAATTGTTTTTGTTTGTTAACATTTTATTATATTAGTCTGTCAAAGATATGTCGCCGTTTAAGATTTATGGTGTAAAAAGTAATGTTTATACCCTACACCACTATAGTGGGGAGGGTATTATACGTTTGTGCTGATGTTTGTAACATACAAAAATATTGGTCCAATACCCACCTTAAAGTATACCGATCGATTCAGAATCGTTTTTTGAGTCGATTAAGACATGTCCGTCCGTCCGTCCGTCCGTCTGTCCGGCTGGCTGGCTGTTCATGTAAAACTTGTGCGCAAGGTACAGGCCGCAATTTTCAAGATAATTTGATAAAATTTGGACCAAACATGTTTTTTGGCACAAGGACGAAGCCTATTGAAAATGGTTGAAATCGGTCCATTATTTCACCTAGCCCCCATACAACCGTACCTCCCGATTTGAACTTTGTATGCCATAATTACGCCAAATATTCTGCTATCTCTCTAAAAATTGGCACAAATAAGTTTTATATAAGTATAAATGGCACTGCATATTGTCGTAAGGATCGGCCTATATTTGACCCTAGCCCTCAAGCAAACCCCTCTTCAAAAAATGACTTAAACGTCTAAAATTGATTTGTAACCATTTGTATCGCAATGAAACTCAACAAAACTAACTGTTATTTAGAAATATATCCTTTTCCCAAATTTACCGAGGATCGGCCCATATTTGACCTATATAAAGCCTCATTTAGAAATTTTAGTTTTTTATCAATAAATGGCTTAAATATTTTGGAATTATGGTAATATTCAACATAAAAGTTTCTTTACAAAAAATAAAAATTTTATAATAAGTAAAAATTTTAAAAATATACTCATGGTGTAGGGTATTATATGGTCGGCCATGCCCGACTATACTTTCCTACTTGTTTTTTTATATACTTTAGTATAACCAGTTTATACAAGTTCTTTGATAATTTATTTGTGAAATATTTTATTTCCCGGAGGTATGCTACCTTGATGAAAGACCCCATCTAGCTCTAGTCTGCCAAGACTAAAAACTTGATGGTCAAATGAAATGTTTTCACAAGGTTTGGAACCAAAGAACTATACAGTTCGATACCACGAAAACCGGTAGCCCGCAGGACAGAGTTTCAGACGTGGTTTTTCTTTCTGGGTTATTGGAGAGGTCCCTTCGGAGTTCACGTGGTGGCTGTTATTTAAACACAAATTCGCTGGAAGAAAATGTCTATAAAAGACTGATGCAAAGTCTACAATACGGTATTAGTTCGGTGCTTTTACCAACAACAAAAATCACCCCACACACGAGTGTCTGATGGAAATAGGAAATGCGGAAATTACCCAGCCGTATACCTAGAGCTAGTGTTTCGATTGTTATTATGTATGTTTTTTGTCACACTTTAGTAAATTAAATGTTTCATCAACCGGGGGAATGTTTCCTTGATGGATAATCTCTGGTAACACCTTTAACCAATTCCTCTAGTCTGCCGGAACTTAAAACTTTTGAATAAATGTATCCTATGCCTAAGGAGCATGTTTCCTTGATGAATAATCTCTGGTAACACTTTTTACCAGTAGCTCTAATCTGTCGAAACTAAAAACTAGTGATGATTAAACGTATCTTAAGCTTCTCCTTGGAATGATTTGACAAAGGGGGCGAACAAGAGAACAACACAATTTGTTACCATGAAATATAATGTCTCTAAGATACTGATACGTTTTAAACACTATAATTCGGGATAAGTTTGGTGCTGTTGTCCAAACAACAAACAATCAGCTGGTGTTAAATGTACATAATGCAGGAGTGAGTGTCTAGGGAAGTAACAGTGATGGATGAAAGGTTACTTATATATGTGATACCATTGAATTTTTCTTTATAATCCAATTGTGTTTCAAGAAAACTATGTTCCTACCAGATTTACAATAACATGTTCTCTGTGAGTAAGAGTATGATCTCGGTTATTTGTATGGGTAAGCATTTCGGTGTACCGAATACGTCTTTAGGCGTTGTTACAAATTCAAGAAATTTGGAAATTTGGATCGAAAGCCTGATAATGGGAAGGGAAGTGCTCTAGAGTTCCACAACCCTTGCTTAGGTAGTTAGTTAGTTGGTTTGTTTGTAACGTGGCAGCTACAAAACAATACATAAATTGTATGAATAAACCATCTTACACATTCCATACAATAAATACATTATACAAACATTACACACGGAAGTGTACATTATACAAAACGTTACACATTAAACAATCTATAAAAACAAGTAAATAGTTTATAAATCCTAACTTGTTTATGTTGAAAATGTATAAGTAGTCAGAGTTTTGTGACTAGAGACAGAGCTGTTATTGCCGTTCGTGCTGCGTTCGTGCATGATATCGAAGTACCACCAAAATCTAACACAATACCTGCTCTAATAGTGTGAGTTTGTAAAATTGCCGATTGTAAGAACCCCCGAATTCTTCTTACATTCGTAACTAACTAACTCGTGTAGTATTCTTCTTGACTTCGTGTAGTATTTGCGATTGTTAGTCGAAACCAAGAACCTCCGAATACTTCGTGGCTTCGTGTAGTATTTACGACTGTATTAGTCGAAATCAAGAATCTCCGAATACTTCTTGACTTCGTGTAATATTTGCGATTGTATTCTTAGTCGAAATCAAGAATCTCAGAATACTTCTCAAAAACCTCCGTATTCTTCTTGACTTCGTGTAGTTCCTCTTTTCAGCTTCGCAGATTAAACAACTAATCGTAGAACGAATAGACCCTAAAATTAACAGAAACCTTACCAGAATATGGCGATAAAGTTCATTTTCCCCCCACTTGTCTGGCAAACGCCGTCAACACCACCGCATAATCACTGTTTAATGATCACTTCCCGAATAATCATCGTACAACGACCGTCCCCCGAATAACCATCGTTCAACGATCACCTCCCGAATAATCACCATTCGCCGATCGCCTCTCGAATAATCATCGTTCAACGATCACTTCGCGAATAACCATCGTTCGAGGATCACTTCCGGAATAACCATCATTCAACGTTAATATCCCGAATAGCCATCGTACACCTAAGTAGATCATAAGTAGTTTAAGGATTCAATAATAAAGCTTTGTTCCGAACTACACATCACATTTTAAATATTTGTGTCTTCATTAAAAGGAAGCAGACCTTTGAACTGAACCTGTACAGGCTGAGTCTGAGGTATGACTCTGGAAAAATAAACTGCATTACAAGTTAGTTAGAATTCATCGATGTATTTGGGTTACGATCAAACTGATCTTTATGCAGCATTATTCAAATATTTACTCACCTACTCGTTCATTAAAAAAAAAAAAACAATTTAATTATTAGAAAAATCTTATAATTTACAAATGCAAATTCTCTTAAGGGATCTTTACAAAAAATACAAATTGGAAACTTATATAAACTGCTAGTAAATATTAATAATAATATGAGTTCCAAAGTCTAGGCATTAGGCGTTGAGACATAAACTGGCGGAACGGATTGAGACGTACATTCTTCAAGTAACAATTGGGAGGCAAATCGACCTGTTAGAATTGAATTAAGTTTAAGGATAAAATTAACAAAAATCACGATTTTAAATTCAAGCGAATATGTAAAGCAGCATTATATAAAGCCAAGTAGACATGGAATGTCATTTGTTTTGAGCTAAAGGCTGATAAAGCATTTTTTTGTTGTAGCGTATGTGTATCAGCCAGTCTGGATAATAGTAACTTACAGATTGGGCATGTGTGACCTTAACAGGTTTTTGGCCAGGGCAAATTATAAACGATTCATGGCCAGGCAAAAGTTGAGCACTAATCATAGAGGGATGAGAGACAGGTGACATAGCGTTGTGGGTAACAGGCGACATGACGTTATGGCCAACAGATGACATGGCGGTGTGAGTAACGGGCGCCATTACTGTATGAGAAACCGGTGGTGACACCATGTTAACTGGATGTAGACCATTGGTATATTTTAAGTTATTGCTAACACTTGAAGAGGAATCGGCTTTATTGGGGGTAAGATTGATGGAAGGCATAGGTAGCTTTTTAGAGGGATTGGCTTCTGTAACAAAAATTTTCAATATAGATTTAAAGCCAAAGACAAATTGATAATTCTAAATACCTTTAACATTGATTTTAAATTCACATTTCGCAGTTAAACCATCATCATTGGTGGCCTCGTAAAAGACAGTGTGCACTCCGACACCAAATAATTCACCAGGAATCTGTAAATTAAATGTTATATAATTTTTAAACAAATTTATTACTATATCTATTTCATAATAAATACCCTAGATTTGTAGATTTTCTTTAAACCATATTTGCTTTCGAATCTAGGTTCTTCCCATACTACGGAGCGATAAGCTTGATTTTCAGCCAATTGTACCTCAAATGATGATGTGCAGAAAACAATGTTTGGTCCTTCGGCATGTCTTACATTTATAACAGTTTTACAACGGGCTTTTCTGCCTGTAATTGGATCATGACCACGGAATACTACATTATAGCTGCCAGGTCCTAAATGAGCTTGCAAATCACGAGTCCAGGCAGGGGATGATTCAATATATCGATAATCCAAATTGGTAACTGGTTTCTCTAAGATAATATGAGTAGTACGTTCACCATTGGCCAAAAATACGGTGGTGTTACGAGGACATTTAATGTAGGGTCTCTGAACACCAGTTCCAGCAACAGCGCCAGCACCTCCAAATGTGGGTGGCTTCCAGGCAAAATTGGGCAAAGGACGTGTTTGGTACGTAGTCTGTATGCTGGGCAATGGTTGTTTGTGTAGAGTTGGCATAAAGGAAGGTGTAAAATCATTTGTGGCATCTAGTCGTGTGTCGATATGCATTGGCACACACTCAAATGCACCCTCATAGGACCATTTCATTTGTGAGGTGCAGATAGCTACTGATTTTCCCACTGGCACAAAGCCAGCGTTACACTTAAGGCGACATTGTTCGCCCATATATGTTGAACCCAAAGAACATGATTGCGGTAACATGACACCATTTCTTGGCGTTGGAATACGTGGGCATACAATTGCTGCAATATTAGGAAAAAAATTAGATGGAAGGTGAGATAAAAAAACATTCAATTTATATGGCTAAGGGTAAATATAACTGCCAATAAACACAACAATATTGTTCACAAATAAACTAGAAATTAAAAAAAAGAACTTACGCAAACATTTATTCTCATGATCATCCCACTGGCCGGAAGCATTACAATGCCTATGGCTGGGTCCTTCTAGACGATAACCTTGATTGCACCATACCTTACATTTGGTGTTATAAAAACGTTTCTTCTTGTGACGGTATTTAGTGCAGTGGATTTCTCCATTTGCTGGCGCTTCAAAGGGCTGACATTGATCACGGGATTCCACACGCTTTTCACAAGTTTTTCTATCGCTAGCCAAGCTATAACCCAAGGGACATTTACACTCGAAACCACCATTATGATTAAAGCATGAACCTCCCAAACAGCCGCCATTATTTTCCAAACACTCATCGATGTCCACACACTCACGTCCATTCTCCAGTCTATAACCCCTGGGACAGAGACACTCATAGGAACCATTAGTATTACGACAATCATATTGACAAACACCCGGCAGGGAACATTCATCGATATCCTCACACTTTGAGGGATCATCACGGCTGAAGGTGAAACCAGCGGGACAAGTTATAGGACAAGCGTCTTCACCATGAGCAGGTTTAGAACCATCAGGGCAACGACATTCAAAGGAACCAAGTGTATTGTGGCATTTATGCAAACAATAACCATTTTGATCTAAACATTCGTCAATGTCTTCACAAGTTTTTCCATCAGCTCCCAAAGTCCAACCTAGAGGACAGGTGCAGCCCTTTTCTGGATCACACAAGTGAGAGCAGCCACCATTATCTGTATCGCAATGACCACCTAAACATTTTTTACCATCAGTCGAGAGTGTAAAACCATCAGGACAGGCACATATGTAAGAACCCTGGGTGTTATAACAATTATGACTGCAACCATGATCAGTTACAATACATTCGTCTATATCGAGGCACACTGAACGAGTCTCTCCCAAATAGTAACCCTGAGGACAGGTACACTGAAAGCCGCCATCTACATTAACACATTCATGAGAACAGTCATGACGTCCCAATGCACATTCGTCCACATCCAAACAAGTCTTTTGATCGTCAGCCAACTCAAAACCAGCCTCACAGGTACAAGCATAAGAACCTAGAAGATTTTCACAAATAGAACTACAATTCGCCAGACCATCAAAACATTCATCGATGTCGAGACAACTATGACCATTGGATGAAAGTATGAAACCAGTGCGACATGAACAGGCATAACTGCCAGCGCTATTATGACAAATATGATCACAACCACCGTTAGTGAGAAAGCATTCATCGTTATCCAAGCATGTTTTGCCATCAGGATGTAAACGATAGCCACTCCGACAAGAGCACTCCGCCTGGCCGTTCATATTGTTGCAAGCATGAGAGCAGCCACCATTATTTTGCAGACATACATCCACCAAGATACAAGTTTTATTATCGCTAGCATTCAACAGATGCCCGGGTGGACATGAACACTCATAGCTTCCGGGTAAATTCATGCAGAAATGAGTACACTGACCATTGTCAATGGAACACTCATCAACGTCTAAGCACACAGGAGAAGCTGGTGATAATGGAACTGATGATGAGGATGAAGAATTGTAAGAATTATGAAATGAATTTTCGTTATGTCCCTGAAGAGTAGATGACAATGGAATGATATTTACAGCGAGATTGGCGGACAAACCCAGAGCATAACCGGGTGGACATAAGCAAGTAAATGAACCATTTAGATTTTCACAAATCATATCGCCATGACATGTATGTAAACCCGTAGTGCATTCGTCGATATCAAAGCAGTAGTCTTTTAAAGCTCCCTCCAGGAACTCAAACCCTGCTTGACACGAACACTTAAACCCACCTGCAAAGTTGGTACATAATTGATGGCAACCGCCGTTATTGATTTGACATTCATCTATATCAATGCACGATTTGCCATTGACATCTAAGACAAATCCATCAAAACATCCACAAATACCACCTTCCTCGGATTTGCAGATTTGTTCACAGCCATTCTTATTGATGGCACACATATCAGCTACTATACAATTAACACCCGACTCGTCGAGTGTCATATTGCCAGGACAGGCGCAACGGAAGCTCTCACCCTCGGGCAAACATTCGTGGGAACATTGGTGAGCCCCACAAGGATCTTCAACCATATTAGGGCAGGCCCCTTCTTCATTTGGCTCACGGCCGTCAGGACAAATACAGTTAAAAGTGGCGGGTAGATTTATGCATTGTAAAGCACCACAAACACCTTCTTGTTCCTCGCATTCATCTATATCCTCACATTCGTATTCACTGCCCTCGGCAAAGCGGAAACCACTTGGACATAAGCAGTGATAATTGCCTTCGGTATTTACACATTCATATGAACATTTATGTACTCCTCTGGAGCATTCATCTATATCCACACATTTCGAGTTAACTTCTTCATAACCTAAAGGACAAATGCAAGAAAATGTGGTTCTATCTTCACTGGGTTGACAGATACCAGGAGCACAGGCTTCAGCATGCTCAGCACAAATATCGGTCATTTCTACACAATTGTAACCATCCTCGGTTAAGGCATAACCTTCAGGGCACAAGCAGTGGTAAGAACCACTAACCAAGTCTACACAATCATACGCACAACGAGTTTTATTCAAATCGGGATTTTGTAAATCATTGCAGGTATCTACCACACAAGTGCGGCGATCACTCGACAAATGAAAACGTTCTGGGCAACCACACTGGAAGGAACCAATTGTATTTTTACAATCATGTGAACACAATTTGTAAGATGCTTCATATTCGCCTTCTTCCGAAACAATGGCACATTCATCGATATCGACACAGGTCTTTTCGTCATCTGCTAAATCGAATCCAGCTGGACAGGTGCATTCGTAACCACCCTCAATATTTACACACATTTCACAACCGCTAGTACCTTCAGTGCACTCATCAATATCAACACATTTGCCCTCTTCGGCTCTATAGCCTTCACTGCATTCCAGCACCTCTGAGGTTCTAATAATGCCGGCAGAGTTTTCACTGTGTTCTTCAACATCTTCACGACTGTTGAGTGGTACAATACAGCGATAAGATCCGTGTGTATTTTCGCAACCATCACGGCATTCGGCAGCAACTTCGGGTAATTCACATTCGTTAATATCTGTAAGTGATAAAAAAGCAAAAAGATTAGATTAGTAAAAATGGAAATAGAAAATTTTGATAAAATTCTAAGTAATTGAAAGTATCGGGAGAGATTTTTTTTATAAATGGTTCAAGGTTAAAATTAAACTGAATTTTTTATGTAAAAAATTAAAAAATATATATATTTCTATAACTCCATTCAATTCAGTTCAAAAAGCGCATTGAATCGATTGAAATTTCCAACATTCTGATGATAGTTTCTGATGCTATCTAACGAGATATTCGGATGACATAAGATTTTAGGACTTGGTTAAAGAGTTCTGGATTATTCACATACTCTTTATTTGACTACTCTCATCTCCAACTGCTGTACTCGCATTTTCCAGTTAGTTTTACGTATTTTTTTCAAGGGGATCTTATATAGGGGTAGGGTCAATTTTAAACCAATCCTCATAACGTTTGGCAGAGAGATTTTGTCTTGTAAGAACTTATTTATGAATGTTGAATTTCATCGCTATACTTGTTTTTAAGCTGGAAGGGGGCTTATATGGATGTTGGGTCAATTATGTATCGATACTCATCAAATATGAGAGATTTTATGAGCGTTAAGATCATTTTCTGAAGGGGACCTTATATCGGGTCTAGGCGAAACCAGCATTAACTAAATATATCTGTTCAAAATTTCAGCATTCTTGCTGTTCCCTTTTTGGACTCTATCGTGTTTTCAACAGACAGACATGGCTAGATCGTTTTATAATCTATTAAGGACCAAGAATTTTTATATTGGTCTTTGACGAATATTTCGTTGTATTACAAACGGAATAACAAAAACATATACCCTCATCTTTTTTGATGGTGGGTATAAAAAAGGACACCAAAATATATTCCATTTAGGACCTTAAAGGCTGTTGTCATGGTTCTGCAGCACTGATGCCGTAACTCTAAAATATTCACCAAGTTATTACACTCTGTGAATGATTCTCTTTTCAACAATAAATTGCAGATTTTTCGACAGCCAAACGTGTCAATTTTGTATACTGATATCTTATGTTATAAATTTTTCTACATGAGTTTGTAGCGTAACTACGAATAGGGCTTTCGAATTCGTCTTAAGTCTCTTATATCGCCCAACAACAATTGATGCTTACGTTGTAGATTACATCCAATTTCTTACTTTAAGATTCTTATACCATTATAACGTTTATAAAAAGAGCTTTTCCTTTGAATTTTAATTAATATACTCCAATATGATGCAGTGAAATGCATTGATTTTCCTTCACTTCCTTTTAACATTATTGATGAAGTAGCAAAGATTTTGGAAAATTCTTTTTATCTTTTATTCACTATTTTCATTAATATTAACCACACAGCTTTAACATGTCTTTCCATATACTTTAGACATCCTCCCTTACAAACCTTTACAAGTTTTATCATCTTCCGACATACGATATCCTGATGGACATAAGCAAAAAATACGACCCATCGAAGAGAGACATGTATGAGAGCAACCCCCATTATTATGTAAACATTCACCATTATCGACACAGGTATGATTATCAGGTGATAATTGAGTACCGGGTAAGTTATCACAAGAACATCTATAGCTAGACCAAATGTTGTGACAAGTATCCTGACAGGGGCCATGGCCATTGCGTAAAAGGCACTCATTAATGTCTAAATGCAAACAATTAATTAATATTGATGATGACCATGATGACAGCAATGATGCCAAAGGTGAACGTTGTAATGTCGATGTGTACGTGGATGGATGGATGGACGGATGTATGGTAAAGTAAAATGTATACATGAGATAATGCACTAGTTTAAAAGCAATATGAGACCTACCAATGCAAGTGTTGCCAGTAAGTGTATCAATTTGAAGGCCACTTTCACAAGTACATTGAAAAGAGCCAGGTAAGTTTTGGCACAGCTGTTCGCAGCCACCATTTTTAATGGCACATTCATCAATGTCTAGGGAAGTGGACAATTAGTTGCGTATTTTTTAAAACTAGTTGATAACTTACCATGACAAGTAGAATAATCGTAAGGATCCAAACTGAATCCTTGAGAACAAGAACACTGTATACGTGGTTCATTTTCACCGGGAAACAACACACGTTCACATTTTTGATCGCAACCACCATTATCGGGGCCACAGTTGTAGTCCAATACACGAGGTGCGTACGGATCTGGTGTGGGTTCTACTACTGCAGGCAACTCAGTTACTGCCTCCGTCTCTTCGTGATGTGATGTTTCGGCGATTTTATTCGTAACTTCGGATGATTCATGGTATTCAGTGTGTTCTCTTTCCCTAGTTGGGATTTCGTTGCTAATTTCTTCGGGCTCATGTTCTGAAGTTTGTGGTTGAGTTGGTGGAGGGGGTGGTGGTAAAGCTACATTTTCTTCTTCAGCTTCCTCTTCACCGGTTTCATATTCTTCGTATTCTATAAAAATTAAAAAAAAAAAACGATTTCGATATATGTAAATACATACATCCAATTACTAACCTCTACTTACCATCTTCATCACCCTCGGTGTATTCACCCAATGCTATACACACCGGCAATTCACCCACCCATTTACGTTCACTACAGTACAATGTATTTATTTCGGAATCTTCAAATTCGAAATTATCATTACAGGCATAGAAAGCAGCCAAAAATACTTTATCGCCTCGTCTCCTTCTATCGTATTTCTGTACATAACCATGTCTAATTTCGGGAGCCTTTACCTTAGCCTGTACACAACTCATGTCCAGAGTTGATGCTAAAGCTGGTGAAACCATACGATCTTCTAGAATTTCTTGTTGCTTCTTTCTTTTTGCCTTTGCGGCAGCATCTTCTGTATCTTCTTCATCTACTTCATTGGATCGTTGTGTGCGTACGCATTCCGGTGGATTGGTATTCCATTCATCGGTATCAAGATCACAAACTAATTCATGGGGTCCACGTAATTCGAAACCAGTTTGACAACTGTAGATGGCACGAATTGTGTCTTCTTCATCTTCAATTTTTATATTAGCATTTTGGACACTGGGTGGCCTTTCACAATCCTCATAGACTGCAGCACTAACTATTAAATTAAAATTCAATTTATTATGTTATTATTCAAAATTTTTAAGTATTACTTATAAAAAGATCTATATACTAGGTTAGATTAGAATTTCGAATGGACATCTAGTCTATCTATGACAGCATAAGTTATAAGAGTATACAAACTCAGAACTTACGATCGCCCAAGCTCTACAAACCACACCGTTGTTTATTACTCTTTTGTACTACATTATCTCGGTGGTTCAATATACAGTAATCAATATTCCTATCCACATTTGGTAAATACCTATATGCCTATCTCCAGAAAGATATATTTTCAGAAGGTGAGATACTTATTTTATATATATACTGCAGAAATATAAGATTATTTACTGACAATGAGCCTACCATCAAATCTATATATATTGTGTAAACGATAGGTTTGCCAATTCCTCTTAACCCTTTGATGATTTGATTATCCATATCTATGGTCTCATAATAGTTAGGAGAAAGAAATTCTTCTCCTTGGTGACTTCTAAGTTTAAAGTTTTCAAGATCGGTTGACAGATTCGTCCTAATTGTCACTTAAATTGTATGGCTAGTATATTTGCCTATGGTCGTCAAAGGATTAATTAGTGAAAATAGTGTATTATGTTAGAGTTATACTTCTCTTAGAGTGCTTCAAACCGGAATCTTAACAGCGGGCGAAGCCGTAGGACTAATATTTAAAAGCAATTCCAAGAATTACATAGGTATTCCATCTGCTACATTTAAGGAACAGTTCCGAAAATCACTTAGATACACATTAAAAACAAATAGTTTCATTAAATGTTCTATAAAACTAACTTTTGCCGATTTTTGTTGACATAATAGAACATTTAACTTAATTATGAGCCCTTAGGCCCTCATCGAGGGATACGGTTGTATGGGGGCTAGGCGAAATAATGGACCGATTTTATCCATTTTCAATAGGTTTCAACCTTGGATAAAAAAAAGAGATTTCATCCAATTATCATGAAAATTGCGACTTGTACCTTGCGCACAAGGTTTACATGGACAGCCAGACGGACATAGCTTAATCGACTCAGAAAACGATTCTAAGCCGATTGGTTTACTTTAAGGTGGGTATAGGACGAATATTTTTGTATGTTACAAACATTAGCACAAACCCAATATAAACATATGTACGTTAGAGTGTCCCGAGAAACAGCTTTTTATTCATGTAGGAATATCACTCAATCTATGAGTATTAATGCACTAAACATGAAAAAAATAAAAAATCTTGACTTTAGTGTAATTTTTGAAAAATAAATAAATTTTAGATTTTTTTCGAAATGGGTCAGAATTTTTTTTAGCACATTTTAAAAAAATATTCTTTATTTTTGTCGGTCATAGCTCTACTTCCGAAAATATGTACATTAGGCTCATAACTTTTAAAAAAGTTTTGAAAAATGCATATTGGCTTTAACCATTTCGCATAGAGTATAAAATAATACATCGAAAAGTATATAACTTTTTCTCGAACGTTAAAAAAGTTTCCGAGACAAATGCCTTTTAAATTTTTGGTTTAAAATTGGAACTTTCTAAAATAGACAATTGTAATTTTTTGACCCACGACATTTATACATTGGAAAAACAAGTAAGAAACTATAGTCGGTCAAGGCCGACTATATAATAATCTACACCTGCATACAAATAAAATGTAATTTAGTTTTCATAATAAAGTATTTAAATTGAATTGTACCTTGCCTCAGTTATACTTAAGCCAGTTATTGTTTAATAAAACATCGAATCTTTAAGTAAAATTTTGATAGGGGCTTTTTATAGGGTCAAATTAGGCCCCATAATAAAGTTTGTGAGGATTATCAAGGCTAGTATAGAACTTGGTTTTGCAGCTTTTTGTCGAGACTATGAACTTAAAAACCCTATTTGGCGGGTCCAGTTGTATGAAGCCTAGGTGAAATAATGGACCGATCTTAACCATTTTTAATATCTTCAAAATTGCAAAATCGACTCAGAAAAGTATTCTGAGCTGATTGGTATACTTGAAGGTGGGTATAAGACCAATATTATTGTGCGTTACAAACATCAGCACAAACCTAAAATACCCTCCCCACTAACGTGGTGTAGGGTATAAAAACAAAAAGTTGTAACAAAAAAGCTAATTGATAAAAGAGAGGAGTGTGCATTACATAACTGATGATGTTTTGTTTCTGTATTTTACAGTTATAGTTTTTACATATATATTTTTATAATCTGAGTTATTGAGAAGCGAAGGAGCTTCGCTCCCTAGTATCCTGTTAATGGTTCATAAATTAGTTATAGACTTTTATGGGGTTTCATGTTAGAGCAAAGTGTAAAGTAAGTACTTATACTTACTTTTTAGGGGGAATAACTACTTATTTTTGTTCGACGATGACCAAACAATAACTGGTTACTAATGTGCTTACCCAACTTTTGTGGATTTTTTAACAGGCTATACAGTTATTTTCTATGTTTATAAGTATATTCTCTTAACCAATGTCCGATTAATAAGTTATCTGGAATGGTTTTTACACAAATGTAAAAATCAATATTTCTTTAAGAAAAACTTTTAATATAAACTGGGGTTAGAATCACTAATGCGACTTTACACGATCACACAAGTGATATGATCTGTCAAAATTTTGTGTAGAAGAGTACGGATGGGATCGTCTAAACGCAATATGTAATGAAAACATCGCACATTGAGAGAGAATACAGATGGAAAATTTAACAGTCGTATGACTCTCTTCATTTTTTGAAATGATTCAAAAAACCAGCAGGTCGCATTAGATCAGGGATGTATTTTTATGTAAACACATATAAAAAAATGAAACAACTGTTTCCATCGTGGACACACAAAAAATCTAAATCATACGACATTTATACTCTTTTTTGATATACGAATTTTTTATTAGACTTGTCGAATGTAAAGTGTGATCGTCTGAAGGCCCTTTAACTAATAATGCCCATCCACCGTCAATATATAAAGAAGTCAATGGAATACATGTGATTGATAATAATAAATTTGGCATAAATATCTACAGGTAACTATTAGACATATGAAGAAAAATAGTCTTTTTCGTTTATATTTATTTAAATTTTGAAAACATTTGTCATTATCAGGGAAACCGAAAACATGCTCTAAAAAAAGTGTTTTAAGCGCTTTAAATATGCCGTAAAAAACTCAAAATATGCTCTTAAAATTTAAAATATATGCTTTAAAAATAAAATTTTTTATTATTTTTTAACATTGAAAAGCTCAAAAAGACTGAAATTGTAATGAAATAATAAATGTTTAATGTGATATTCTATATCCTACAACATTTTTTTATAAATGTTTTATCTCATAGTTTAAAGAACTAGTATAATAGAATTCCGTTTTACGTTCAGATAACCAATAAATAACATGAAACCATTTGGTCCCCAAAAAACATATTTCAAACGACAAAGTTTTTAAACTGACATTTTAATCGGTGTTGTCATAAATTCCAATAATTAGTTTTTTTAAACTATAAAAATGGACTGGTCTCATGAAATCAAAAGTAATCGGTTTTATGTCCGATTTAAAATATAATGCTTTATTGAATAAAAAACTATAACATAACGATTTTTTTTTTCAAAATTGTAAAATAGGCCAAAAAATTAAAAAAAAAAATAAAAAAATAGAATTTTATTTTTTTTAAATAAAGTTTTGAAAAGAAAATTAAAAATGTATAAAAACGAAAAAAAGCGAAAACATCAAAATATGCACTAAAAGAGTAAAATATGCTCTAAAAACTCGAAAATATGCCTTAAATATGCTAAAAAGTCAAATCATGCAAAATTATGCTCTTATGGGTAAAATATGCTCTAACAAATCGATGCCAAAATTCTCAAATTGGTCTGAAACGTGTAAATATCTTATCCATGAGTCCATACGACGCACCACAAAAAACATGCATTTGCATATTTTGGTTTCCCTGGTCATTATCTTAGATGTGTCAAAAATTAATCCATAGATCGCGTGTTATTATTATTTAAAAACACTACACTCGGAAGATATATACAGATATACCCACAATATTTGACATAATCTTCTATTTATGTTTAAAAATATTTATTTTTATTCAATTTTGTTTTCTTTTACCGGCCGGCTTAGTTAATTTCTCCCACATTTTTCTTTTTTTTTTTTTGAAAAGTTGTGGACAATGTATTGTACATTTGACAAGATTTATTGCCACTTTAAATTTTGTACATTTATTTTTTTAAAAACGAAATTTACCTAATTATTTATAATGGGGGAATCTATGTTTAACTCATTATAGAAATAGACATTTTTACTTTTTTATTTTATTTATAAAGAAATTCAAAGAAAACTGTTATTCATTTTCTTTATATATTTTTTTTTTTTTTTGGAAATTGGCCAAAATAAATTGATTTTCTTTTCTACTCAAGATCATGGACTAAATTTTTAAGTGATTTATCTGTTTTAATAGTTAAAAACAACATAATGTTTTAGTGGAATTTTTAAAGAACTTTATACAATCAATTTTGCAAAGGTATTTTAATTTATGTTCTAACAAAGTGACAGTATTAGATTTTTATCCAACTAAAACAAGTTCCGGTGCTAGTACTGTCATTGATTTTAAATAAAATTATCTCTGTGGACTCAATTATCTCTGTTGTCTTGTTGATTTCAACATACAGACGGAAGTTGCTTAATATACACCGTATTCTATAAGGATCTATATTATAAGTACGTATAACTAGTACTACTTTTAAGTCGGCTCTTTCCATTCCTTTTGGAGTATAAAAAAGTACGTCGAAAATTTATAGCCTTTTTTCCGAGCGTTAAGAATGTTTTCGCGTCATAGAAAGTTAAAAAATTTATATATAGGGTAATTATACAGACATTTCGACAACTTCAAATTATCATCCCTTTCGATTTAGATATAACTCGAAACATGCATTCTACTCTTAATTTGCGGTTTAAATAGGGATCCTTAACATATTCGGTTCATATTTTATGGGCCTTCATAAATTTCCTATGGAAATTGTAAATATAGCTATATAAAACCTTCTATAACTTCCAAACCCATTGAGAGATGCCACTCTCAAATTTTTACATAGCAATAACAGATATTTTGCCTATTTGTCATAAAAAATGAAGAAAAACAAAATATCATTTTTGAAGAAATTCATCTTAATTTTAATAAAATGTCAAAAACAAGTAATTGAAGACCTGTCGAACGAAACATCTTTTGTTAAAATCAATTAAATAGTTCCATATTTATTCAGTCATCAACATTTCTAATTTTGAATAAAAATACCCGAGATGCCCTAATTTAGAGACCCATAAAATATGAACCGTATGAGTTAAATATCTAATTAATATGTCATAGAAACCACATTAAGGAGTAGTATATATACTCTTGATTTAAAAACGCTTTTTGGTCAATTTATTTTGAAAGTATTATTTATTCTAAAAAAATTAATTTTTTTAAGACAAAACTTGAAATTTTCGACATAAGCTTATGTCATTGTTTGACATACGATATTAACAAGAAGAACAAGTAAGTAATATTGGGCTATGCCGAATCTTCACCATCAAACCTCGTTTGACTAGAATGAAACTTACTTATGTCGAATTTCATCTACATACTCGTATTTTTAGGCCATTTATAAGCGTTAAAATAATTTTCTTAAGAGAACTTTATATTTAGGGGCAGGGTCAATTATGGGTCGAACCATATAAAATTTGGTCGACAGAATTTGGTTCGTGTTAAATTTATTTGAATCGAATTTCACCGCTTCACACGTATTTTTAAGCCGTTAATGAGCTTTGCAGTCATTTTCTGAAGGGGACCTTATATGGGGGTAGGGTCAATCATGGACCGATCCTCATAACATACTTTACATAGATTTTGACTCGTATGAAACTTACTTATGTCCAATTTCATTTATATACTAGTATTTTTAAGCCAGTAATGAGCCTTAAAGTTATTTTCTGAAGGGGACCTTATATGAGGGGTAGGGTCAATTATGGTCCGATCCTCATAAAATTTTGCATAGTGATTTTGGTTCATAAGAAACTTACTTATGTCGAATTTTTAAACAAATTATGACTTTTAAAGCTGCTTTTCGATGGGCCACTCCGAAATGGGACTCCGATGGGGCTATCCGAAAATGTGGACCAATATTTCCCATTTTCAATACCAAACAGATCTTACCTATAAGAAATATTTGTGTGAAATTTCAACCTTCTAGCTTTTTTCATTTGGACTCTATCGTGCTTTCAACAGATAGACAGACATGGCTAGATCGTCTTAGAATGGAATGAGGACCCAGAATACTTTTGTATGCCTGGGACCAATATTTCGATGTGTTACAAACGGAAGGTGGGTATAAAAAGCAAGGATAGGTGCTGCGATTTATCTTTTATCCAAACTTTGTACCCAAACAAACTGTTATTAGTAATTCATGTAAATTTGTTTGCCACGGAAGGTTTTTGCATCAAAATGATACGAAAAAAAATGTTTTTAATATTAGAACCTAATATTAGGTCTAATCTTGGTTATTACCCTAATGTATATACATTATTGGTGCCGGAAATCTACGCATAAGCTTGAGATATTTATGGATAAACTACACTAAATTCATAAAACGAAGCTAGAAGTTTTTCCATCACATCTTTGATTTAAGATATCGTGCCTTGAAATTTAAAAATTTTAGAGTCATTATGATAGCGCCTATGCATATTTTATCTGTATGCTATCTGAGAGTCTATTCTGTCAACTGCATCGCACATTGTTTATAGCGAACATAGATATTAGATCCGCACATTGTATCTAAAGATGTTCCAATTAACTCCAAATTGACTTTTATTCACTTTAACGGATGATTTCTCAGAAACTACAGCAGATATTTAACAAATCAAATTTTTATTTTCATATTAGAACTTTTGTAAAGCCGGAATATAGATTTTTTTGTAAAATATATTGTTATATCAAATGTAGGAAAACAATAGACATAAATGGACCTAGTATGAGATATTAGCGTTATAAATTTTAGTTGCACATATTTTTGAAAACTATGTCAACCAAGGCTCTGAAAACATTGCTTGATTTTCCACCCATTAATTTTAGGTAAACTGACTAAAGGCAGTTATAGGACATGCCATCAATGTAAACTGTACACATTGAGAGACTATCACAATCATCGGAGATTTCCAGTGGCCTAACAGATACAGAATATTTCGAAAACATAAAAACAATGATCAAAGATAGAATGGCATGTACAAGCGAAACCTTAGAGCAAAAACCCATAAGAATCGAATTAAGTAAATTATATTAGAATAACAAGTTAGAGTGCTATATTATTTTCTTTATTAAAATCCATTTGACTATATAAGTTTTGGGTGACTTGACAAATCTTTTGTATTCGTAGTGAATCTATCTTTTATAGAAAAACTTCATTTTGATCAATACAGAAATCTGCCTATTAAAAATCTTAAAACTTCATTAATATGTAATTATTTTTGTTCTTCTTACCTGAAATTATAGCAGCTGCAACTAAATAAAATAAAAAACGTGCCATGATTCACGGCAATTTCTGTGGCAACCCACTTAAACACTTGATGCAATATTTTTAAATATTCTATATATTTTAATGATTTTTACGCATTTCTCTTTGCTGAAAAATATTAATTAAGCACACGATTAGAAATTTTATAAATTTTTTTATAATTTTAAAATATTTTTTAATAATGTTTAAACATTTCGTTATAATTTTTATATTTATTAATATATTAAAATTTTATGATCTATTTTCAGTCAATAATAGACTATTTTTACACAAATACTAAAAGATCTATATGTATCCATTGAATATTTTTTTAAACACAAACACTCCACGATGCACACGTTTTTTAAAAAAATATTTTTCGATATTTTTCAACTTTTTTCAAAATTTTACCTCAAAAACACAACCGAACGTTATAAGAGCCGAAAAAAGACTGGGGGACATCACAAAACATCCCACAAAACTAAGGATCCCTCTACAAGAAAAATCTCATACAAATATGAAAATGAAAAGAAAACTGTAAAAATACTAAAAGAAAATAGCGACAACACAAACGAAAATCATTCATAAAACAAAACTGGAGGGAAGTGAATTTATGCCAAAATACATATTTGTGTTTTCAATTTTATGTTTTTTTTTGTTTTTTCAAAAAAAAAAAAAATAATCTTTCAGTTTTTCTCTCAAAGATAAAATGAAAAAAAAACAACAACAACACACACACAAAATGTTAAGGGGGAAAATGTCATGACAGTTTTTCCATTTGATCAATTTGAATAAAAACGAATCAGCAAAACTATCCGAACCTACATATGTAAAGCAAATCCAACCAAAACAGTCGGTGTATTTCAGTAGGAACATTTTATGACATTTTTATTTGGATACATAATTTTCGTATCACAAAGATCGTTGATTGTTTATGTCTTTATGAACCATGCGACAATATTTTTAGATATTTTTAATTTAATGAAAATTAAAAAAAAATAAAAAAAATACCTCTTAAAAATAGAGAAAATGCCATAAAAATAATATTTTTATAAAGAAAATGTTTCATAGCTGGATGTTTAGTTTCATTTGAGTTTCATCTGTTTCAATTTGGAACGCCTCCACAAGTGTAAAGTTGTATGTATCTATGTTGTTTTTATAGATTTCGATGAAACATAAAATGTGTGACATCATGTCATGCAACACTTTATGACTCGGGCATCTGTATGAACAAAAAAAACGTATTTTTTCAGACTGCACAATATATGTGTGTTTGTTTTGTGCAGCTCATCATCATCATTATCATCATGAATCACTTTGATAGAAAATTATTTGACAGAGATCCTAATCGTAGATTAAATTGACTACAAAAAAAGCTCATAAATGTTTTTAGCCTAAATGTATTAGCTGTGTGATTTTCAGTATTTCCTTGCAGATAAGATTTAATATATTATCGCTTATTGTAAAATGACACAAAATGCATAAAATTTTTAATTAAATACTTGTCACCCTGTAATCGAATTAACCACTACTTACAAAGTTTTTAACAAATCGATCGATTAAGTGTTTGACGGCACTGTACAGCAAAAAACAACAAAGTTTGTGAAAGTCTGCCTAAGAACTAGTTTATGAACTAACTAACTTACTAACTAACTAACTAAGTAACTTACTAACTAACTTACTAACTAACTAACTAACTAACTAACTAACTAACTAACTAACTAACTAACTAACTAACTAACTAACTAACTAACTAACTAACTAACTAACTAACTAACTAACTAACTAACTAACTAACTATCTATCTATCTAACTAACTAACTAACTAACTAACTAACTAACTAACTAACTAACTAACTAAATAACTAACTAACTAACTAACTAACTATCTATCTATCTATCTATCTAACTAACTAACTAACTAACTAAGTAACTTAGTAACTTAGTAACTAACTAACTAACTAACTAACTAACTACCTAACTAACTAACTAACTAACTAACTAACTAACTAACTAACTAACTAACTAACTAACTAACTAACTAACTAACTAACTAACTAACTAAATAACTAATTAACTAACTAACTAACTAACTAACTACCTAACTAACTAACTAACTAACTAACTAACTAACTAACTAACTAACTAAATAACTAATTAACTAACTAACTAACTAAATAACTAATTAACTAACTAACTAACTAACTAACTAACTAATTAACTAACTAACTAACTAACTAACTTACTAACTAATTAACTAACTAATAAACTAACTAACTTACTAACTAACAAACCAACTACCTAACTAACTATATACGTTTCGTAACTCAAAATATGTATCGAAATCACTATAGCGATTCCTCATAAGTCTGTTATTTTTAAGGGCGTCTACCTGCCTTTCATCTGTTGCAATCAATTTTCTAAAGACCTTATATTTAAATCTTCAATAATTCTTTCCGACATGCTTTTGAGAAGACATGCTATTAATCAGTACAATCCGTCCATAAGTAACGGAATCTTTGAAAATTTCAGCAGTAAAAGAGAATATTTCACATGCTTTGGCAAAATATCGACAATCAACAATGCCAGCAATTCGACAAAGACGTAGTACATTTTCCATTTACCACTTGGTTGGCTCAATTTCGTCTTTCGTTACGAATGTACACTTAGTAAACGATGATAAATACAATTCCTTTCGTTAGCCAGAGAAACAAACTTAAGCAATCCATATCACAGAAAACCCCAATTTTCTGAAATCCAAAATTCGTATCAATATTTATAATGGATCACATGATAAATATTGAACGTGTAGCATGTTTTGAGATATCGATCACGATACATTTGTAAAATTCGGAAAAAAAATTAATATAATAAAACAAATAAAAATGAAATATGGTTTGAAAAGTTTTTAAAAAATATAAAAGAAAATTAATTTTTTTTTAAATTTGTGTTATTTTGGGATTTTTGCGGCATTTGTTTAATCATCCGCAGACCCGTATACCATAAAATATTCCAAATACTGACGTAAAAAATATTGATCGTGTAGCATACCCGAGGTATTCATCAATCCATTTAAATGCGTCGTGATCCAAATTGATCAATATATATTGAACGTGTGCCAGTGCCCTTTGAAGGCTATATAAGATTCGGCAAAGGCAAATATTAGAACTCTTTATTTCGGAATATTTTTACATTTTTTTGGCAAAAAAGAGGTTTTTTTAAGAGGGCTCAAAGGGGAGTAGGGCAAAATGTGGCCTTATTCTTAAAAATGTTGGTAGGGGAAGTTAAGTCTTCTTCAATATTATTTATGTAGAACTTAAAAGTGTTATTAGTGTTTGTAAGTAAATTTTGACCTTTAAGTCATTTTCTGAAGGGGAGTTTGTATGGGGGATAGGGTCAAATAAAGCCCGATCATTACAAAAATCGGTAGTGTCATTTAAAGTTCTATAAAACTAAGTTTTGTCGACTTTTGTTAACATAATAGATCATTTAAATTAATTATAAGCCATAAGGCCCTATTTGGGGTTTACGGTTGTATGGGGGCTAGTCGAAATAATGGACCGATTTTAACCATTTTCAGAAGGCTTCGTCCTTGGGCCAAGATAAGCGTGTGTGCCATCAATTATCTTCATCCAATTATCTTGAAAATTGCGGCCTGTACCTTGCGCACAAGGTTTACATGGACAGCCAGCCAGAGAGACGGACATAGCTTAATCGACTCAGAAAATGATTCTAAGCCGATTGGTATACTTTAAGGACGAATATTTTTGATTGTTACAAACATCAGCACAAACCCAATATACCCTCCCCACTAAAGTGGTGTACTTAAAACAACTTAAAGTTAAACCAAAACAATATTTACAACAAATAAACACAATTAAACACCTAAAATAACAAATAATAAAAATAATTTAACTATTGCAGTTTATTTAAATATAAATATATAAACTATACGTAATTAGTTTGCTTAATCAACCATAAATAGTATGATTAGTGTGTCGTTTTTACAAATACTACACAATTGTTTTAATAATCGCTGATATCAAACCTATGGCACTTGAAATTGTCTGTTTAAATAATAATATTAACTAAATTATAATGTTGTTAAATGAGAAAATAAAGTTGTTAATTAATTATTTTTTACAATAAGTAAATATTGTTTTAATTGTAAAATCGTTAAAGATAATATGTGTTTAAATATAAACATATGTTTATATTCATTAAAGTTGGTTGGTATAATATGTATGGAGTTTCTAAAGTGTTTAGTACAAACTTGGTAGAGAGTCCTTTATAATTGGAAGCCCGGAAACTGACTTACTCAAGCAGATCAGATCATCAACTTTGAAGTACGAATCCTTCAAATAAGCCGAAGACTTTGTTCTTACTCACACTCACTTGTATTCATCATCTTTCAGCTCAGCACACATCCGATATAAATACTGTATCATATACGTTTTACACCAACTTATTTCCAAGCTTAATACAACACTCACTCCTCTGTTCGGTAAAAGAACCGAACTTATCCCAAAATACAGACTATACCGTGCATCAGTGTTTTAATCGCAATTTGGGTTTAAAGCACAGTCAATGCATGGGCCCTGATGAAACCTTTACCAGTTGACAAGCCAGGACATAGTTCTGCTGGCAACTGGGCACCCGTAGTATCAGATTATATTCTTCTCGGGTTTGACTCCATTTCGAATCATTTCATCGAATGCCCGAGGAATGAATTGACATAATCAGTTTATAGTCCCGACAGAATAGAGGTAGTGGTAGCACCTATTTTACCCGGGATGGCAATAATACAAAGATGGGGTCGCTTTAAAACAGGGGACGCTTACATTTTTAATGTTTTGTTCTGTGTCGTTACGTTTTGGAAGTCAGCCATATTAAGACTATAAGAGAGCCATATCAGAGCTGTACGTTCCTTGAAAAGGAACGTACAGCAGGTTCGGCAATAACATAGATCTACTTTTGATAATTTATAATATACATCCTCTCCTCTCAAACTAACCAAGTTTTGTATACTCAGAAAATTCAACATCCTCTGCTTATTCAATTTATTCAATATTCGGGCTTATTGAAAAACTCGTTTCTGTTGCGTAATACTCATTTAATTGAATTATATCTTAATATATATTATACATTTTAATCTACCCTCTGCCAATTTTCCCCATATAACCAAATATGTTAAAGTGATTAAATAACTGGAAAATATTTCGAATAAAATTTATTGAAACAATTGAAATACTTACATGGTGTGCAAATATTTATGTTCGACAACAACAACCTATTGCTGTTTTCGATACACACCTACATGCAGTCTGTCTGTGTGACATTGCCCAGCAGTTTCAAAAGGGGAGAATAGGCCTTTTTTAAGAATAAATTTAATTTTTAATTCGATTGTAAGAGAGTAATATAAGTAATGCAGAGTTTAAGTAATTTTATATCTAAAATCCAAATAGCATTTGTAAAATTGTTGGATAGTTACTCAGTAAACTGAGTCATTTTGACTCCGTTGATGATCTAAAACTGATCAATAAGTTGAGCGCTTAAAAAAATACTCGAAAATGATCCCGATATATTATTAAAAACTAATTATTTGAAAAACAGTGACAAAATGTATAGCTATCAGAAATTGATCAAATATGATAGTTTTCAAACTTATATGAATGAATCGCTTAATCACAACATGATAAAAAACTTTGAATGGGGTCGTATAAACAGAATCGATTTTCACGCCCGCAAAACTCAATGTAGTTTTTAACATATAAAAGTTTGGCAGATAATGTAAGTCCATCTATATTTATGGGTGGAGTAAATATTAAGGAATCAGGAACTCTTGATGTTCTGGGCATGAAAATACAGTGCGATGTCCAATGGACTTAACACATTTTGCAACTGTCGAAAGAAGCATTCAAGTGTCTCGGTTTTTGAAATGGTGTAAGACATACTTCACTCCATCTGATATCCTTACTATTTACTCCACTTATATCCGACCGAAAATGTAATACAACTCCCATGTATGGGCTGAAGCTTCGAAGTGTTTTTGGAGATACTCGACCTCGTACAAGAGAGGGCGAAGTTACTTATAGGTGACAGTATAATATTCAAGTCTATTGATTCACTGGAGCGCCTTTTTACGTAGCACACGAACAGCCATTTGTGGTCGATTGGCCAGTAGACTGTACAACACATTAAAGAGAAAATTCATTCTTCATCCACACTGTTCCTGCAGAAGTATTCCCCACCACTTTCGATGTGAAAATGTTTAAATCACATGTCCACAAACACTACTCTCTACATCCTCCCTCCCACGACCTATTTTATTAGTTCCAGTACAATGCACTGTAGTGGTCATCCCCTGAGTGCTGGTCTAAGAAAAAAAGTATTTAAATTTTTGAGATATTTATAAAGTCGACTTTCTGTCAAGGAAATTGAAATAGAAGATAGTTGGGTAACTAATCACTAAACTAAGTATAAAAATTTCCAATTAATCCAGTAAGTAATTCGGCTCATTAATGAGGCAAGGAAGATTAAAAAATTAGTCGGTACTGATCACCATTTTCTCCCGACCAATGTATCATTTATGATTAGAAAATGAGCGATATATATATGATAATTTTAATCGTGCAGAAAAGTCATAAATGACTTGAATGTGAACAAAAATTTCTAAAAACGCTAGCTGGGAATGTGCCGATGATCAAGGAACAATTGATCATTTGTAAAGTATGTTTAGGGGCTATTAAGCGTCAATTAATTATCTTCATCATATGATAATTACAATTCATTAGACATTTGTGAAATTTTTTAACAAGATACCCCAAACTGCAGGGTAGATATCGTTTTTAATTATTTTTATTTATCCGAAATAAAATACTAGTACAATATAGAACCCATATTCTATATAAGGTAATTTAATTGAATATAATTTATTTAATGCAATTAAATTAAAATACGAAAATATTAACATATACACACGGACTAATGAAAAGCTGAAGTTAAACATATATTTAGTACTTATAAACATATACGAAGGTCGTTCAAGAAATAAAAACTCGATTATAAAATAAAGCCTTCTTGTTAAACAAATTCTAAAATCTAAACCCGCATTAAGATACAGTACAACCAATTGGCTTACAGTGACGACACCCATTTAGCATATTAATATCGCTGGATTATTATATCCAAAGACTTATCATAAAACCCTCGTTGTTAAATTTAAATCATATTACTACATTATGCATATATGCAAAATATTGAAACTTTAAGTAATGCAGTAGTTATTATTTACTCACACATTCACTATACAATGTGTGAAAACGTGTAATTAATGTAGACGACCACTTTTACGCTCGACATGTTAAATTCGTACAAATTTATATTATCGGTTTAACTGTTTTTATATCTGTAATTTTTTGTTTGTGAAGGCGTTCGCGTGCTTTTGATAATTTTGTTTTTTTCATTATACCCTATACCACTGTAGTGGGAAGGGTATTATGCGTTTGTGCTCATGTTTGTGACACCCATAAATATTTGTCCTATACCCACCCTCAAAGTATGCCCATCGGCTCAGATTCGCCTTCTGAGTCGATATAGCGATGTGCGTCTGTCCGTCCAGCTGTCTGTTCTTGTAAACCTTGTGTACACGCTACAGATCGCAATATGGAAGATAATTTGATTGAATTTGGCACATTAACTTCTTTTGATGCAAGGACGAAGCCTATTGAATGACTAATGGAAATCAGTCCATTATTTCGCCTAGCCCCTATACAACCCTACCAAATTGTTATCATATTTATGATGATACCCGACCAAATGATACCCACTGGTGTTGGGTATCATATGGTCGGTCATGCCCAACTATACATTCATATTTGTTTATTTAATAAATTTATATGGTTATATTGCACACTTTGTGCTGCACAGCAAAATACATACATATATAAACAAAAATATGTGTTTTATTAAGTTTATTATTGTCACTGTCATTGCCAAGATCAATATAATAAATGCATGTCAATGAATGAAGTTTTTTTTTGGAATTGTGAACTGTTAGGAAACATCAGCATAATTATTTATTTAATCGTCTAGTCTGAAATGAAATTATTTTAAAACTTTGTTTATCCAGGAATGTGAAATAACGCGTTCAAAGGAATAGTATAATATTTTGCTAACTATCGCCAAGTCCTCAATTTTATAAAACAATACAGTAGAACGAAATGCATTTTTTTGAAATTATTAGGTCAATTCTAAACGGGGTGTCGTAGCTAAATACAATTACTTGTAATTGTAACTAACTATGTAATAAATTTATTAATGTTCCAATCAATTTCCTACAAATACATAAAAATCGTTAAACATTAAACTATCAATCACATGACAGAAATTGAAATTGTTGGGAATTGTAAGGCTCTGATCACTGATCAACGGATCAATGAAAACCTCACAACTGAAACATAAATGGGCCTGAAGATCTTCATTGAAAAGTCAATAACTGAGATATGTATACAAAACAAATCTGAATGCTAGTGTGTGTAAAATGGATTGAAATGTGTGAAATTGATTAAATTAAAGCCAACAGATGTCAAGACGTTTTCCAATAGTAAAAAGACTTTATCCAAAGATATAAACTGAATAATCTTTAATGGCAGTTAGTTAGTTTGGATGGACATATATACAACAAATCCGAAGAAATACACTAGTGCCACAGGTGGGAATCGAACCCACCACCTCCGGTCTACCAGACTAGAACACTACCACTTCTTAAGTGGTAAACTCTGTTTCATTTGGCCACCAGAACATTCGTGAATAGCACCAAACGTTTACAAGGTTTTCAGATATCGCGTCATGAATTTTGAAAGACCCCGTTTTTATTTCGATCCTTTATTTATGGATTTCAAGTTTTAAATGTTAATCTGTATAATTGACAATAGAAGGAAGCTAATTGCCTTAATTTAATAAGAACAGATTTACAAGGATAACCTTGTAGGCACTTGAAGTAATGCAACAGTTTTTTTGTTACTGCAGTAGATTCGAGAGCTTTGCTACAACAAATATAACATATATAAGGAATACTAAGTGGGAAATTAAAATAAACCCTTTCCAGAAAATTTTATTAGCTTCTCATATTATAGGAAATGACGTAATATTTCGAGGGCTGTAGCTCTTCGTCTGACTACTGGGGTGATTGGATTTTCAACGCGGTTTAAACCCGTTCTTCCTGAAATTAAAAAGTATATATGTAGTATATTATAGAGTATAACATACGTCAATTATATTTACTGTAAGTTTTAACAAAATAAATTTGGAAAGAAGTTATATAAATATTTATTTGTAAGTCATTGCTTGAATCCTTCTATGCAATGCAGAATTATTTAATGTAATGCAAACGGCAAGTCGAAGTCATTACCATGCTTTTGCTGAGTATGTCACCTTCTTATGAAGGGTATATATATATAAGTTTGTCATTCCGTTTGTACTTAATTTCTACAATATAATTTTCCAACCCCATTAAGTATATATATTTTATATCTTTATAGGTAGCGCAGTCGATGTAGCCATGTCCGTCTGTCTGTCCGTTTTGTATGTTTGTTGAAATCAGTTTTTAGAAGACCCCAGACATCTGCGATATTCGAATTTTCAATAACTCTACTTGCGAGAAGATCGCTATTTAAAACCAGCAAAATCGGTCCATAAATAACAGAGATATGAGCAAAAATAAGAGACAACCTCTGAAAATTTTATCGAAAGTTGAGATTTAAGTATGTAGAGCCTGTATTAAATTAGGACCCATAAAAGGAGACTTTTTGGTACTTTTTCGTTCTTCAAAAGGTGCTTTTTGAATTTACTGTAATATTGAACCTAGAAACATGAAACTGAATATGTAGAGTGCGAAGTAAGTGATAACTTTTTCATTCTTCAAAAGGTACTTTTGAATTTTCTATAGTATTGAACCTAGAAACATGAAATTAAGTATGTAGAGCCCGGATTAGGTAAGAACACATAAAAGGGAACTTTTTGGTATTTTGTTGTTCTACAAAAGGTACTTTTTGAATTTTTTATACTTTCTAGAAGATCGCTATTAAAAATCAGCAAAATCGGTCTATAAATAACAAAGAATAACACACAAAAGAGGACTTTTTGGTATTTTTTTTTTTTTGTTCTACAAAAGATACTTTTTGAGTTTTTTATACTTTCGAAAAGATCGCTATTTAAAATAAGCAAAATCGGTCTACAAAGAACAGAGATATGAGCAAAATCGGAGACAAACTCTGAAATTTTTATCAAAAATTGAGATTTAAGTATGTAGAGCCTGTATTAAATTCGAATCCATAAAAGGGAACTTTTTGATACTTTTTCGTTCTTCAAAAGGTACTTTTTGAATTTTGTGTAATATTGAACCTAGAAACATGAAACTAAGTATGCAGAGTCCGGAATAAGTGATAACTTTTTTGTTCTACAAAAGGTACTTTTGAATTTTCTAAAGTATTGAACCTAGAAACATGAAATTAAATATGTAGTGCCCGGATTAGGTGAGAATAGACCAAAGGGGAGTTTTTGGTACTTTTTTGTTCTATAAAACGTACTTTTTAATTTTTTTATAATATTAAACCTTGAAACATGCAATTTAGCATATAGAGCCCAGATTAGGTGAGAACCTATAAAAGGTTAATCATTTTTGAACTGGCTATTTAACACACCATGGTGAAGGGTATATAAGATTCGGCATAGGCGAATATAGAACTCTTACTTGTTAAATACAGAAAATTTCTAATAATTTTGAAAAACCATTACACGTAAAATATTTTTTCTTTACACTTTTTTTGTTCACTATCTTTGCTAACGTATTAAAAATTTCCCTTTGTTAATGGAATTTTATAAACATTAATGAATAAATTATTCATTGAAATAAAATTCACGGAAGTAAAAATTTTACTTCTATGGGTGATAGGGATAAATATTTGATCCGAGATTTTTTTGACTATATTATACAATTTCGACACAAATACAGTCCATATATAATATTAAAACAAGTTTTATTCAATATAGTTTTAATTAATAAATTTTATTCACTAATAAACATAAAATATTAATTAATTACACTGAAAAAAAAACAAAAAAATATATTGCAAACATACACGATAAAAGTGTTTTAAATTTAATTTGAGTTAAATAAAAATTAAAATAAAAACATTTTGGCAAGTATTATAAAACAACAAAACAAATGACACTTGGAAAATAGTTTAGTTGAATAAAAAGTGATGAAAAAATAAATATTGAACAACATTAAAAAATATTTTTTTTTTTTGATTTTTCGTTCTTTCGTTTTAGCGGGCAATATAGTCTTTTAGTAAGAAAGTGAATATTAAACTTAAGATAATTTTTTTTAATGTTTTAAACTCAAATAGGGCAGACCCATTTGTCTCACATATACACTACGTTCAGCGGTGGAACAGGGTGGACATCTAACAATTAAAATGCCATCGGAGGATAATTCAGCACGAACATCATTGGGATAATAACCACGAGGTAAAATAAATCTCTTGACTATATGACGACCCACAAAACTATCACCATCACGGCGTTTCTCATGTTTGGCTTCCACTATAATTGTATCAGCTGAAGTTTTAACTGTTATTTCATAGGGCTTAAAGGGCGCCACATCTATGTTGGCTTCAAAACCATCTTTGCCCACCACAACACGACTTAGATCCGGTGCCGAACCGACACGTGATAAGCTACGTTTGTAATATGGTAAATCCCAATCGATTAGATCCCAATCACGCCATAAACGTCTGCGATAATCCCAATAGTCCCAATCGGTATTGCTGGTATTTGAGGGTACTAAGGCCATATTTTAGAAATTATTTAAATTCTCTCCTTTTTCGTAAGTTCTACAATACAAGCAACACTAAATTTCATTCGCTATTTCCACACGATTAATTTGCGTTTTTTAGAATTTTCTTTTTTGTTATGATTTTATATTTTTTTGCACAATTTTCAAATATGTTCCGTTTGAGTGATTTCTTTTGTATTGTTCGATGTTCACTAGTTTCGCGATTTTTTGCAAATAAACTGTCATCCCTGGTTTGAATGGCTTTTTATAGAGCATTTCAGTTCAGCTTAAACACACAAAGACACCGACATCGCACATTAATTGAACAGCGCGCGCCCAAACTATGACGAAAATCTTGTTTAAACCCAGATAAAACAACAAACAGTTGCCCAAGTTCAGTAAATTTTTGTTTTGTTCATTCAAAAGATATAGAGAATTATACTAATGTCATTTTAAACTCGTTGTGTGTAGGTTCTTTCTATGGTCAAATGTTCATTACAACTGGACTAAAGTTATCATTTTTATTCTGCTCTATTTTGAATTATAAAATCTTGACTTTCTTTGTATTTGAATACTTGACACAGGAAATTAAGTTGAGTTATTTAAAAATGTCTAGTTTCAAATAGTGGAGGTTGTGGCTTCAGTTTGTTATGTGACGTTAAACTGTAAATGTAAATAAGTTGTAAATGCCAAAAATGCTAAGAGAATTAAATTAAGTAAATAATTTTCACTTTATTTGGAAAATATTTTAGTTTGAATACTGTAATGGTCGCTCATTTCAAATATTATCTTTTGTATTAAACTCCAATGGGAATGCTTATGTAAAGTTCAAATATAGTATGAAATAATTATGTATGATAGTTCATTCCCATAGAAAAGATCACATAGCTATTACTTTTGACAGCTGGTAGTCCTTGTTGTCGGCAACAGCACCTAAAGATTATTTTATAGACCGAAACATGAATCCATCAAACACATCTCACTCATAGAGAACACACTTAGGGTAAATCACGTATAAACAGAGTTTTCCCGGAACATACCTGGACAATGAAAGAAACTGAATGATACAACTTGTTTAAGGCTCCTAATATCCGTCACTCCTCTACGGGGTATCTGTCTAAACCTGGACAATGAAAGAAACTGAATGATACAACTTGTTTAAGACTCCTAATATCCGTCACTCCTCTACGGGGTATCTGTTGTCTTCGGCAACGGCAGCGAACTTTAACGTTTGTCCATTTCCGTGAAGTCCGAAAGTGCGGGCTATCGGTTTTTGTGGTACCAGGTTGTGTGGTTTTCTAGTTCGATCCTATGTCGAAATATCCCCTCCCTTCCCCGGAATTGCAATCACACTAAGATTAGGTTTTATCACGGTAACACTCGTTCAGGGGGAATAAAAGGGTAAATAATACATAATATCCAATAGAAGACCTTTAGAAAACCTTTAGAAAACCTTTTTCTCATTTTGGTTGAAATCATTTCGAAAGCAAAATTATTAAAAATTATTCACAAACAAATTTACTTGATTTTGTAATAGAAAAACAAGTATGAATGTATAGTCGGGCGTAGCCGACCATATGATACCCTACACCAGTCAGTATGTATGTTAAAAATGGGGATTATTAAAAAAAATAAAGCATTTGGTTTGTTTTTTTTAACTTTATTTCGGAATATTTTTACTTTTTTTTGGTTAAAAAGAGATTTTTTTAAGAGGGCTTAAAGGGGAGTAGGGCAAAATATGGCCCTATCCTTAAAAATTTAGGTAGGGGGAGTTAAGTCTTCTTCAATATTATTTATCTAGAATTTAAAAGTGTTATTAGTGTTTGTAAGTGAATTTTGACCTTTAAGTCATTTTCTGAAGGGGAATTTGTATGGGGGATAGGGTCAAATAAAGCCCGATCATTACAAAAAGCGGTAGTGTCATTTAAAGTTCTATAAAACTAAGTTTTGTCGACTTTTGTTAACATAATAGATCATTTAAATTAATTATAAGCCAAAAGGCCCAATTTGGCGGGTACGGTTGTATGGGGGCTAGTCGAAATAATGGAGCGATTTTAACCATTTTCAATAGACTTCGTCCTTGGGCCAAAAAAAGCCTGTGTGCCAAATTTCATCCAATTATCTTGAAAATTGCCACCTGTACCTTGCGCACAAGGTTTACATGGACTGCCAGCCAGCCAGAGAGACGGACATAGCTTAATCGACTCAGAAAATGATTCTAAGCCGATTGTTTTACTTTAAGGTGGGTATAGGACGAATATTTTTGTATGTTACAAACATCAGCACAAACCCAATATACCCTCCCCACTAAAGTGGTGTAGGGTATAACAAATAGGAAAGTATAGTCGGGTCGACCATATTTTTAATAATAAAGCATTAAGTTGTTTTCTTCAATTCCGAAATATTTTAACAATTTGTTGAAAAAAGGCATTTTCTTAAAGTGGGGTGATATGGAGGCAATAATAAATATCGGCTGCCTACTTACAATTTTTTTTGCATGGCTTTTCGTTTACAATAGAGTAATGTATGCTCTATTTGTATGGGGACAAGGGTCAAATAAAGTCAGATAATTACAAAAAACGTAATTATTTTTAAGACGTATTTAGAACTATGTTTTGACGATTACAATATTTAACATAATTGTGAACTTAAAAGCCCTTTCCAGGGAGTGCGGTTAATGGTCCGAATTAAAACGTTTTCAATAGGCCTCGTCGTTGGGCCAAAAAACACGCATGGTCCAAATTTCATCAAAACGTCTTTAAAATTGCAACCTGTACCTTGCACACAAGGTTTACATGGACAGTCAGCCGGACAGACGGACGTACATGGCTTAATCGACTCAAAAAGTGATTCTGGGTAGATCGGTATACTTTAATGTAGGTGTAGGACCGATATTTTTGTGCGTTACAAACATCAGCAGAAACATATAAAGCCCTAATATCTTGGTGTAAGGCATAATGATAAATGACAGTCCATATTCTGGATTTTTCTCCGTTTAAAGGTCGTGGGTCTAAGGGTATGTCAAGGTAATATAATTGTTCAATGTACTTTTTATTTTGTCATATAACACATCGAAATATTGATCATAGACCCACAAAAGTATATATATTCTGGGTCATTATTAGTTCTAAGATGATCCAGCCATATTTATCCGTCTGTCTGTCTATTGAAATCACGAAAGAGACCGAACGGAAAAAGCTACAGTGTTAAAATTTTACACTTTAACGCACACTATTAGCTGAAAAATACGAGTATAGCTATGAAATATGATACACAGAAGTAAGTTACTTACAAGCCAAAAGCTCATAATAATATAAGCCTCATGTTATAGGTGGGCACTCCTTGTACGCACTCAATTTTTATTAAAATTTGATTAAACTTGATATATAACTTCTACTTGACCCAAGGGCGAAGCCTATTAATTATCTTGTATGAAAATAAATATTTATGTAGAACTTCATAGTGAACGGGCCTCTTTTGACCTTATCCTATACGGATAGGCCCATATTTATCCTTGCCCCCGTATAACACCTCTTTCAGGAAAACAGTTCGGTTGCCATACCATTTTATTCTAACAAGTTGAAGTGTTGTGAGTGCGACAGCCTCTTAAAAGTCCCAGATTGGTATGCTTACCCTCTACTTATTTAAGTCGCAATTTGTAAGCAACAGTAATAAGTAATTATGTACACCTTGCTAAAATTATGAGTAAAAATGAAAAACTTGCGAAAAACTTCTTATTAAGCTTTCTCACTCATCATATTTTAATGTAAGTATTGTCTGGATATGTATAACAAAATAATTTTATTATATATTTAAATAATTTTTTACGGAAACAACTAAAACTTAATTCCTAATAAAGCCTCTAGATTTCACCCATAAATTAGGCATATTATACTACAAAAGCTTATCTTAAAAAAATCGATTTAAATTAATAATTTTAATTTTTCCTACATACATATACTCTGTATACAATGTATATTTTACATAGCTATTATGTAATGTAAAGTCATAAAATGAAACATTGTTTATACATTTCATCTTAAAATTAAATATTGATTTCTTTATATGAATATATTGATGGTTTTTACTTGTATTTGTTTTGTTTACATTATTTTGTGTTGTTATTTACAAAATACTGAATTAAAATTGTTGTTTTGAGCTCTTACTAACTTGTACATAAATAAATACATTTGTTGCTGCCTGACCTGCCCACATTTATTTGTGACGACACTTGTTCGTTCCCTTTATTTCTCTGAAAATAAACTGAAAGCAGTGTTTCTTAAATGGTTACATGAACAATAAACAAATGCTAGTTTTCATTGAATGTGTTAATATATTTTTATTATATACATACATACATACTTCTAGCTGTATGCAACAATATTTAAAGTTATATTTGCAAATTTTAAAGAAAGGTTTTTGACTATTTGAGATCTCCTGCAAATTAAAATGTTTTTGTTTTTATTTATAGAAATAAAAATAAAAACAATATAAATATTTTGCTTAAATACGTTTCAATAATGTTGTTGTAAATCACTTTTGTAAACAATGCCACAGTGATGGGTATAATAATGCTTAATTGTTAATTATGAATTTACAGTGGATATAAAATTAATTTCGCTAAATTTTTGAAACATTTAGGGTAGAAGGGAGATCACACGCCATAGGGGCACATCTGCCAAATCAAATAACTTGAAAACTGAGTAATCGATTTTATCGATTATTATCCCTAAAAATTTGAAACATTAACTTTACATATAGCGTCAATAATAGTGAACAATAAGACATAATAATATTTTCGATAATATAATTTGAAGCCCGAAAAAAATTGAAATTAAACCCTAGTACTACCGTGGGGCATATGCGCAAATATATGTAATTCTTGTGATTTGGTTAGAATATAAAAAAAATCAGTAATAATTTGATTTAATGTTTTTGTTAATTTTTGTGAAATAAACAATAAATATCTGGTTTATTATACTTTGTTTAATGAATTAAAGTATAAAACAGCAAAATAAGTTTTTATTTTTGTAATTTTTTCTTTTATTTTACTAATGACAAATCTGCCCATCCCCTTGGTGCATTTACCCCAAAGATGGGGCGGTTTTTGGTCAGTGCGGAAAAGTTGACATGAGGTTGACTTAGGAAAGATTGAAAGGAATAAACTAAAGCCAACATATCTGAGTATCCAAACCAAGAAAAAAATTAAGAATATGTATTGTGGTTTTAATTTGAGGCCGCCTCAAAAAAAAAAAAAATGGCCCACCCCAATTTAATTTATAATTTTACTAAACTTCGTTTTCAGTAGATTTTTCGTGTTGTTTTTAATACCGAGTTTTTATTAAAACCTCACTATAGACTAGACTATAGTCTAGACTATAGACTAGACTATAGACTAGACTATAGACTAGACTAGACTATAGACTAGACTATAGACTAGACTATAGACTAACTATAGACTATACTATAGTCTAGACTATAGACTAGACTATAGACTAGACTATAGACTAGACTATAGACTAGACTATAGACTAGACTATAGACTAGACTATAGACTAGACTATAGACTAGACTATAGACTAGACTATAGACTAGACTATAGACTAGACTATAGACTAGACTATAGACTAGACTATAGACTAGACTATTGACTAGACTATAGACTAGACTATAGACTAGACTATAGACTATACTATAGAATAGACTATAGACTAGACTATGGAGTAGACTACTGACTAGACTATGTACTAGGCTAAAGACTAGATTATAGACTAGACTACTATAGAGTAGACTATAAACTATAAACTGTCTTCTCTACAACTAAGTGGACTATATATAAAAAATTAACTAAAAAATTTATCGAAAATTTCTTCGCAGAACTGGGGTATTTTACGATATAAAAAAGTACGTATATACTCAATTTTACATGCTTGACGTGTATTACAAATTGATGCTAATACAAATTACAATTCTTAAATGTTACGTTTGTCAACTTATGACACATACAGGCAATATGCCGACATAAGTATGTAAGAACGTATGCACAAACTCATCGTTAAAATATTATTGAATAAATTATTTGATATACAAAATTGTTAAAAGCAAAAGGTTAATAATAAATATATTATAAGGAAATTGCAACAGCACACGTACAAATTGTAAAATGTGGGTTGAGAATTTGTATAAACTACATTATTAAAAAAAAAAACATTTATATTACAAATGAAAGTTTTCGCTTCTAAACAGAAAATTCAAAAGAAATTTTAAAAACGAAAATCGAAGGAAAATGCATCTACCTACACACGCACACAGTGTTCGAGAGATAATTGCAAATAAATTCCAAAAATGACACGAGTAATTTGATGTAAACAATTGAATTGTTTTGATGAAGGAGGGAGGCATTTAAAATTTTAATGCGAACATTCCAATGAAATTTATTTAAATTTTTCTGTAAATGAATCGATTATATGTATGTAGTAGATAGTATGAATGTATGTAATCAATTAATTGAGATCAAACCAAAAAGGTCACTTGTTGTTTTCACTAAACTGACTGATTGACCCTCATGACAAATTATTTTAATGGCTTTCGATGATTTTTATCGCTGTAAATTGTTTTAAACTAAATGATTCAATGAACGAACGTACTTTTTTTCTTTTTTGGAAAATGTTGCATTTTGTTTTATTTATCGTTTATATTTTACTGCCTTTTTGTTGAAAATAAATTGTTTAGATTTAAATTGAAATTTCTTTAAATCCCACCACAAATTAGTCATAATGTCAATGTTCATGTTGAAAATTGAAATGAAATGGAAAACAAGCCACAGCAGGAAAAAAACATTCTGCCAAATCAACATCTAAAAGATTAAATAAAAAAGTGCCGGAAAATAAAAAAAGAGGCGCAAAGTATAAAGGAAAAACTACTCATAGTTTGCTTCGATTTACTGTCATCATGTAGCACTTTATGAAAGTGAAACTAATGGGCGTTTTGCCAAAAAGTCAAAATGTCTCATATTAGACAATTTATTATATTCTATACTGTTTTTAGATTTTTTTATTTTTCATGATATTTGATTTTCTCTTGCTTTCCTTGCTCATTTAATCTTAACATATTCGTTTTATTTATTTTTCTTAGAATTTTTTATTTTATCACAAACTTCAAAAAAATAAATCTAAAGGTGTTGAACACAGTTTCCGAAAAATTTTAAAAATATTAAGTTAATTCAGTAAACTAGTTCAATCATGTCTTACAACCCCCATCAAAAAATATAGAGGGGTATTGTCTTTGTCATTCCGTTGTAACACCTCCAAATATTGGGTCGTTATTAGATTCTAAAACGATCCGCCTGTCTGTTGAAAACATCATAGGACGAGCTAGAGAGTTGAAATTTTGAACAAATATTTTTTGCATGGCATAGAAAACGGGCAATATCTGTCTGCGATAACCTAGCACCCATTATAATTTTATTCGAATATTCGATTATTCGACAAAAATTATTCGAATTATTCTTCATTCTAAATTGGAAATTATTTATTTGTTCGAAGAAAAACGAAAAATTTTCCTCGATCAATCGATATATTTATTTGCATGACAACCCTACTATCTAGTTTAACTTGACGTAATATAACTTGAAAGTCACCCCTAAGCATTTTCCATATGATCAGATCATTTAGCAGCCTTGAGGAAGAAAGGTTAGTTAGTTAGTAAGTCAGTTAGGGCGATCAGATCATTTAACAGCCATGAGGAAGAAAGGTTAGTTAGTTAGTTAGTAAGTCAGTTAGGGCGGGTTTCTTACTCCTTAGTTAAACTAGGCTTAACTTGCTGTTAGATTAAACTTGGAACAAATTTAGGCGGACTTTAACCGATGATTGTGTTTCTCAGTTTAGTTTGAAGTTCATTTAACTTTGTTAGTATTACCAACTTTTCACTCAAAAACATAAACAATGAACAGCTGTTTTTTGCAAAACAATACTTTTGTAAAATGTAAAAATTTTGGAAAAATGTTAAATAAACATTTAACACTATAATAAATAAAACAAAACAAATCAGAAAATTGCAATTTACTTTAAATATCAAGTTTTTGTTCTTCCGAAATCATTGTTTTATTGTTTTTGTTAATTATGTTTTCTCACTTATAACTTGAGTTTAATTGGCCAATTACACTCAGTTAAACTAAGATAATAAGTAACTGATAACTGAAAAACACGAAACATATAAAACCCGGTTTAACCAAAGAATGAAGATTATCTCTATCAATAAAACCCGCTCTTAGTTAGTTAGTTAGTTAGTTAGTTAGTTAGTTAGTTAGTTAGTTAGTAAGTTCTTGAGTTCTTTAGTTAGTAAGTTAGTCAGTTGGATAGTTATTAAGTTAGTTAGTTGGATAGTTAGTAAGTTAGTTAGTTGGATAGTTAGTAAGTTAGTTAGTAAGTTTGTTAGTTGGATAGTTAGTTAGTTAATTAGTTAGATCCACTCTTATTAAATCCTTGCATTTCGAGTTTCCAAATTTGATTTTTTTTTTCAAAAATGTCATTTACTTGGAAACAGTGTAAATTTGTGTATCTTATTAAGTATTCAAACAACAATTTAATTATATATCTGACACATACTTCAATATTATCTTCCGCATAAAAACCCCTTCCATCCATTTTAATACACACTCACTCGTAATCCGAAGATCCATGTTTGTCTATCAAATTGTTTCCATATTGTCGCCGTAGTCGTGCCGAACTGTCAAATTTTATTGGTTTTCCCCTCTAGTTTATTAGTTTATGTGGCATGTCATCATTATATAGTTTTCATATTTTCATGATTCTTTCATGTTATTTCTCATAATTTTCTTTATTTTGTTAATAAAATCGTTTAGGTATTTTGTAATTTTCTTGTAAATATACTTTATGTTCTTAGTAATGTGTTTTCTTTTTATTAGAGGTATTTTGGAAAATGGAGGAAAATGTAATTTAATTGCCAAAGATTTTCGAAAATATTTTGTTGTTCGAAGATTAATAAATTATGTATACATATTATTTAATCTCTAATGTCATAAATTTTTGTAGGATAAAAAATAATTTAGTTTGGTTTCTTTTATTAGATGACTATATAAAAAACTTTAAAATTATTAACATATTGTAATTTACATTTATTTATAAACTCTATAAAAGGGTTTTACTGTAATTTCAGTCACGCCTAAAAATATGCAAAATATTATTGCAAAGCTTTTAAATATAACTTAAAAAGTTTGAAAATTTTTCACAGCAACAAGTCTATTAGGTTCAACATTTAAAATAACAGCCAATGTTTGAAAGTAAATAATATTCTTTCTGTCGTTTTATCTCAAGTATACCGATCGTCTTAGGGCGGGTTTCTTACTACTCAGTTAAACTAGGTTTAACTTGCTGTTATATTAAACTCGGAACAAATTTAGGCGGACCGATGATTGTGTTTTTCAGTTATGGATTTAAGTTCAGTTAACTTTGTCAGTACTACCAACTTTTCACTCAAAAATATAAACAATGAACATCTGTTTTTTTCAATAATACTTTTGTAAAATGAAAAACTTTAAATAAACATTTAAAACAACAATAAATAAAACAAAACAAATTAGAAAATTGCAATTAACTTAAAATATTAAGTTTTTGTTTTTCTGAAATCATTGTTTTATTGTTTTTAATAATTGTGATTTCTCACTTATAACATAAGTTTATTTGGCCAATAACACTCAGTTAAACTAAGATAAAAAGTTACGTTACTGTTTAGTGAAAAACACAAAACATGTAATGAACTAGGTTTAAACAAAGAATGAAGATTATCTTTATCTGAAAAACCCGCCCTTAAAATCACTTTCTTTGTCGATTAAAACATGTTTGTCCTTTACTATAAATCTTGTAACATATTTCTTTATTGGCCGAAGCCTTTTGAAAATAGTTGAAGTTGATCCATTGTTTTCCCCTAGAACCCATACAACCGGGTCTTTGAATTTTAATTTTATTTCCATAGTAAACCTAGCCATAATCGGTTACAAATTTCTGCGTTTGAGCTGATCTTTGTAATGCCTTAAAATATCGGTCCTACCTTAAAGTATAACAATCGACATCGAATCACATTCTGAATCGATTTTACTTGTTATACCCTTCACCTTCGTGAGAAGGGTATATATAAGTTTGTCATTCCGTTTGTAATTTCTATAATATAATTTTCCGACCCTATAAAGTATATATATTCTGGATCCTTATAGGTAGCGGAGATGATTAAGCCATGTCCGTCTGTCTGTCTGTCTGTCCGTCTGTCTGTATGTTTGTTGAAATCAGTTTTTAGAAGACCCCAGATATCTGCGAGATCCGAATCTTCCATAATTCTATCAGACATACGACCGGCAAGAACGCTATTTCAAATCAGCAAAATCGGTCCATAAATAACGGAGATATGAGCAAAAAACCGAGACAACCTCTGAAAATTTCATATAAAATTTAGATTTTTTATTCATGCTTAGACAGAAACTTCAAAAAACAAAAACAAAATACATAACAATACGGTAAATATTGTTATTGTAATTTGTTTATAAAAGCAAAGCAGAGCAAGAGCAGCAGAGCAAGAGTAGCAGAGCGAGAGCAGCACTAATGTTTTGTTATTGGCTAGAAACATGAAATTAAGTATGTGGAGTCTGGCTTAAGTTAGAACCCATAAAAGGGGATTTTTTGGTACTTTTTCGTTTTTCAAAAGGTACTTTTTGAATTTTCTATAATATTGAACCTAGAACCATGAAATTAAGTATGTAGAGCCCGTATTAGGTGAGAACCCATAAAAGAAGATTTTTTGGTACTTTTTCGTTTTTCAAAAGGTACTTTTTGAATTTTCTATAATATTGAACCTAGAACCATGAAATTAAGTATGTAGAGCCCGGGTTAGGTGAGAACTCATAAAAGGGGATTTTTTGGTACTTTTTCGTTTTTCAAAAGGTACTTTTTGAATTTTCTATAATATTGAACCTAGAACCATGAAATTAAATATGTAGAGCCCGGATTAGGTGAGAACCCATAAAAGGGGATTTTTTGGTACTTTTTCGTTTTTCAAAAGGTACTTTTTGAATTTTCTATAATATTGAACCTAGAACCATGAAATTAAGTATGTAGAGCCCGGATTAGGCAAGAACAATACTTTTTCATTCTACAAAAGGTACTTTTTGAATTTTCTATAATATTGAACATAGAAACATGAAATTAATTATGTAGAGTCAGAATTAGGTGAGAACCCATAAAAGGGAACTTTTTGGTACTTTTTCGTTTTTCAAAAAGTACTTTTTGAATTTCCTTTAATATTGAACCTAGAGACATTAAATTTTGCATATAGGGCCCGGATTAGGTGAGAACCGATAAATATCTATCAACTAATTGTAATTTTTATCGTTCTTTTAAAGTGGAAGTACACACAACGCGTTAAGACTGGAACGCGTTTTACGCTTTCCAAATTTTTTGCGCTTTACAAGTTACACACCACGCGTTATTTTGATCTTGCTATTAATGTTTATTAAGACTATTTTGTTTTAATTAAAATTTTTTGTATATTTTTATACCCTTCACCTTCGTGAGAAGGGTATATATAAGTTTGTCATTCCGTTTGTAATTTCTATAATATAATTTTCCGACCCTATAAAGTATATATATTCTGGATCCTTATATATAGCGGAGTCGATTAAGCCATGTCCGTCTGTCTGTCCGTCTGTCTGTCTGTTGAAATCAGTTTTTAGAGGACCCCAGATATCGGCGAAATCCGAATCTTCAATAATTCTATTAGACATGCTTTCGAGAAGATCGCTATTTAAAATCAGCAAAATCGGTCGGTAAATAACGGAGATATGAACAAAAATCCGAGACAACCTCTGAAAATTTCATCAAAAAATTGTTATAAAAGCAACAACAACACTGAATATAGAAAAAGATTTACATGTGTGATTTAGATGTATTTGGTTTTATTCAGCTGTGTATTTTTTTGTTTTGTTTGGAATCCAAACATACAAAAAAAAACACAGCAAAAAAATATGATTTGCATTTTTTGTTAAAATAAAATAATATTCCCTTTTGTATTGCAAATATATTTTTTAATGAATAGAAAAAAAGTATTTAAAACGTTTTTAATTATATGAGAGTAGATTGTGAGTTATTGTACAATAATTTTTATGCGAATAATGTAAGTTTGAAATTTAAAACTAACACAAATTTTTCCCAAGTGCTTTTGAAAACAATTTTTTTACGATAAACAAAAACAAAATCTACGTCTCGTCAATGTTTACCAGCAATGAATCAGAGGTCGAAGTCGACCGGCTTCTAGTCGGAGCTTAGCCGCCGCCGAACTATATTTAGTTGCTTGAGCCGCCGCCGAAACATTCGGCTTAAATCGACTCAAATTTTTTTAATGTTTTTATTAACAAGACTGTAAGATCAATTATGTTTAAAATACACTATGGTGAAGGGTATATAAGATTCGGCACAGCCGAATATAGCACTCTTACTTGTTTTATTTTTACTTGTTTTATTTTACCAAATATTTTTATACCCTACACCACCATATTGGGGAGGGTATTATACGCTTGTGCTGATGTTTATAACGCTGTTTGTTTGATATTGTAGTATCTCTACAGAAATCGGCAAAAATTTTGTAATTATGGACTTTATTTGAACCTAGCCCCCATATAAAGTCCTCTTCAGAAAATGACTTGAAGGTCAACAACTCACTTATAAATACTAGTATCACGATGAAATTCAGCATACATATAAATATGCCCGACTATACTTTCCTACTTGTTATACCCTACATAACTTTAGTGGGGAAGGTATATTGCGTTTGATGTTTGTAACGCACAATAATATTGGCCCTAAAGTATAGGGGCTTTAAAGTTCATAATTATGTCAACAAAAAGCTGTAAAATTAAGGTTTATACTAGTCTTGATGACCCTCATGAACTCTATAATTATAGGGCCTCATTTGACCGTAGCCCCTATAAAAAGGCCCCTTCCAAATTTAACTTAAATGTGCACATTTTTATTCAACAATAAATGGTTTAAGTAAATCTCAGACAAGGGATATATTTCAACTTAAATGTTTTATTATGATAACGAATTCACATTTTACTCTTTGTAACAGGTGTAGGGTATTTTATGGTCGGCCTCGCCCGACTATAATTTCTTACTTGTTTTCGTATGTATTTAAAAAAGAATAAATTTCGAAAACAATCTCTTAAGGCTAAAAACGAAATGCGTATAGACACAATCAAGCAAGTAGTTACTAAACTACTTCTGTGTAATGCAGACGGTATTTAGTAGTCTTTAAGAAGTAAGTTCTTAAGCAAGTGAAAGACATTAGAAAAACTTAATTTCAAAATACAAGGATAAAGTTTATGTGAGCTATATTATCTAAGTTTTATATGACCTATAAACAAATGACATTTGCTACTGATTTAATAGAAAGCTTTATTTAAAAATAGCACCGCATTCAACGAAAGGTCAGTAACTCATTAGTATTTTACGTTGAGTGTTTAGTAATAATTGTATTCATTTTTAATTTCATAACTTTTAAAAAATATCCTTTCTTTTGTTATTTGAACAAACGAATATATATATTCATATTTCATTACAACAAATATTCCTTAATGTTATTTGAAGTTACAATTGCTGCAATGCAGACATATTGAATTCTAAAATAAAACTACTACTTAAATATAAAAAAAAAATCAACTAAAAACAACAAATAACCCAAACGGTTACTATAAAGAAATATACATACATACGTATGTAGTATACATAGAATATGTGCTACCAGTTCTATATATACCTCTAGTATGTGTTATATATTTATATATGTAATACATCAGATCTGTAAGTTTCTTGCAGATCTGGTAACAAAATATTGTAAAATTTTATTTGATTTATTGTATTATTAAGACATAACTCTTGTACATAACCATACTCTACGTAGATACATTTTGCAGCCTTTATGGTAAAAATTCATAACCACGACTTAAAAAATAACGCTAGAAAATATTAAAGTTTACATTTATCTGCTTAAAAACTACCGGGTAAATATGTATTTTACTATATGGTGTGATGCCTAGTACGTAAACTCAATACCTAAATAAGTTCTATTTATAATCCTTTTTTTTTTTGGAGTTTAAAGCCAAAAAGAAACATATAGCATGTTTGCCATAACATTGTTATTAAAAATATACAAAATATCCAGACCTAATAATAGGCCATTCTTTACGAACACCAACAAATTATACAAACATAGATACATACATACTTAGTATAATTTATTTATGTATGTATGGATACAATGAAATGCAGCTTGTGAATGTTATAATATTTTAATATGTATTAGGGATTTCCTAACAAAAACAATTATGAAAGTATAGTCGGCCATGACCGACCATGTGGATTATTTTTTAAATAATAGAGCATTCAAATCGTTTTTTACCTTAATTCTAGAATTCTTTTACATATTTTTTACAAAAAAAAATATTTTTTACAAAAAAAAAAAACAAGTATGATAGTATAGTCGGGTGTGATCGATACCCTACACCAGTTATAAATATTAAATGTGATTTATTTTTTATAATAATTCATTGTTCCGATACATTTATGCCATTTATGGATGAAAATCTAATTTTCTGAAAGAGGCTTTATATGGGGGCTAGGGGCAAATATGGACCAAGCTCGATAAAGTCTTTTGAATACATTTATATAATATTTATTTGTGCTGAATTTCATTGCGATATTTGTGTTTATAAGGAAATTTTTTCTGAAGGTGACTTTGTATAAGAGCTAGGGTCAAATGAATCCCGATCTTTATGAAATTTGACAAGGTCATCAAGGCTTTTATAAAACTTAGTTGTGTCGCTTTTTATCGATATACATGGATATTTAACATAATTATGAGCTCAGAAGCCATTTTCGGCGGGCTAGGTGAAATAATAGACCGATTTTATTCATTTTTAATATGCTTCGTCCTTGGTTCAATTATCTTGAAAATTGCGACCATGGTTTACATGGGCAGCCAGCCAAATGGCCAAACGGACGGATGGACATAGCTAAATCGACTCATAAACCGATTGGTGTACTTTAAGGTGGATATAGGACCAATTGGACCATTGTGCGTTACAAGCATCAACACAAACCCAATATGCCCTGTCCATTAAAGTGGTGTAGGGTATAAAAAAAGATTTTCTACATGAGGGCTCATATGGGGGTAAGGGTAAATATGGGCATCCTTATAAATTTTGATAGGGGGATTTCAAATTGTTTATAGGTAAACTTTTACCTTCGAGTCATGTTCAATTTCTAAAGGAGAGAGTGGGCTCTCCTTTAAACTTGCATGATTTTTGTTGATATACTGATATACATAATTCTGAGCCCAAAAGCCCTATACGGGGGCTACGGCTGTATGGGGTCATGGCGAAATAACGGACAACTATTTTCAATAGCGTTCGTCTTTGGGTCAAAAGAAGAGAATGTGTCAAATTTCATTAAATGATCTTGAAAATTTTGATCTGTACCTTGCACACAAGCTTTACATACACAGACAGAAGGTCCGACAAACGGACATAAGTCAATCGACTTAGAAAGTGATTCTGATTGGTATACTTTGAGTTGGGACACTTGACTCAAATTTTCCAATATATGTTTTTCAGAAAGACTTTAATTCAATCACAATTTATTGAATTTTCTGGATGTAGTTCACTAAAATGTTTTAAACAGTATCAATCCCATGGTATTTGATCTAATTTCGACAAAAGCATGACAATGACAAACAAATTCTTAGGCTTTTTACTGTCCACTCGACATTTGTCTGAACATTGTACATTTGTGACTATATTCCACTCATAATTCGAGCGAATTATACCAAACACAGACCAACTTATACTGAGGGACTTATTGTCCTTATTCTCTTTGTTCTTCATTGCCCTTTTTTTCAAATTAAGTTTTCGTTGATTCGTTCCCTTTGCATTAAATACATTCGCTCTTTTGTGCCGATTTTTTTCCATGGAAGATTATCCGCTTAAATCTAATTCTCCCACCTTAACCCCCTTTAAAACCCATCCACGTATCAATGGCATTTGTTCCAATATATTTTCCTAAATTATTTGCGATCAGCTTTATATAAAGCAAGGACTGCTTAAATACGATTCTAAACATATAAATAACATTTACTTTGTAATGTCCTAGGAGAGAACCACAGAAAAGACATCTATTTTGAAAGCCCTATTGTTATGATTACTTTATACTTTTCCTGGGATCTGAAATGTTTAAATGTTTTCATAAAAATAACTAAAGTTATTTTAAATTTTTTTTAGTTACTATTGTTTGAAGATGTGTGTGATTTTAAGTGTATTTATATCCCTGTGCTGTTGACATATGAGCTTCATTTATTACACATACATATGTATATACATGTATAGTGTATCCTTTATACACATAAAGTTACATGCATATATGTACATAAATAAGTATTATATACATTCAAACATATCGCAGTACTTCTTGCAGGATATGAGTATTTAAACGTAGTAAACACTTGTCCCTAGTAAAAAGTATTTGTTGTTGTTGACAAACCAAGGACTTGGTATAACGTTAATATTTTACTCATCACATTTAATTATAAAGATACACACATTTATGAAAGGTGATGTACAGCAGGAGATTATCGGGCCTATTGTGCTTTTCTTTTTTGTTGTCCGATATTCAAAAGCGCAGTTTCCTGGAGGTAATTATTTTATTCCCGACAAAGTAAGTAATTAACCAAAACCAGCACATAATTACTCTTTTAGCGGCTCAGGTGTAGTTTCACTACATCATATTAACAAGTATAAATACTTGAAAAAAACATATTATTCCTTTACAGTTTTTACTTGTATAAATTAAATCTGTATGGAAAAAATGAAAAATAATGGCAAAAACCATACACATACCATAAAAATGTATCCTTTGTCATTGAATTTCTTGCACCACACATGTTGTGAAGTTAAGGACACAATATTTACATACACATACTCAAATATATACATATATATACGTATTAACATTCCTGTCAAGTATGTTTTGGCGGTCATTAAGACAAAAAAGCCTTTTGGCTGGGCCGTATATTATTAGATTGGCGCTATTTGTAAGGGAAAAATATTGAAATCAATTTTTACAATTTCCTTTGTTTTAAATGATAACTTACACCAGTGAGTATGTTATAAATGTGGATTATTTTTAAAATAATAAACATTTAACTAGTTTTTTACCTTAAAAGGATATTTGTGTTTACAACAGAATTTTGACCTTCAAGTCATTTTGAGCTAGAGTCAAATGAGGCCCGATCATTAGAGAAATCTGCGGTGTTATTCAGACTTTAATAAAACTAAAATTTTTTTGTTGACCTACGTACGTAAATATAAGCCAGAGCCCTATTCACGGGGTATGGTTTTATGGGGGCCAGGCGAAATAATCGACTAAAAAATGGCCTTTGTTTAAAGAGTATGTGCCAAATTTCATCAAATTATCTTTAAAATTGCGACCTGTAGCAAGCGCTCAACCTTTACAAGGATACACAGACAGACGGACGGATGAATTGTCAGTTTACATGAACACCTGCCTTAACGGCTTATTTCACGGTGGTTTTTTTCATTCACTGGGTAGACTTGAGAAGGGTTTACCACGCTCAGAACTCAGGTGGCAATTTTTGTACATGAATGAGCCGGTCCATGTACAAGCACTTTACTGTAGAACTCGAGCTATCTAATCTTTTGCCATAGTAGCCCCGTTGCGGAAATACAGGCAAAATAGGCTCAAGTCTAATGCACATCCAGACAAGGAAATATCAATCACTTGTCTAAAGTCAATAGAAGGGAAGACAAATCCCAATATCAGGCGAAATCAATCTTCCGGATATACTGGAAGGTAACCACCCTTACGATGAAAGATTGCATTGTTTAAAATCCCATTCCAGTGCATTCCTTATCCTCTTTAAGACGCGCAACAACACTACTGAGATGGCGCTGTTGTTTCGCAACAGCAACTAAAAACATATTCGTTATTTCGAAATACCCAACAAAATGGATTAGAATCCCTCATTTATGAACTGATCTATGTTGCAAAGGATGTTGGTCTAAAGTCAATAGGAGGGGAGACAAATCCCACCGTAAGGTGACCAGTCTTATGATGCCACGAAAGATTGCATTATTTAAAATGCAATCCCCATCATCCAATGACCTATTCCAGTACATTCCTTAACCCTCATAACCACACTACTAAGATGGCAACAGCACATAGAGACATATTTGGTAGTCCGAAATACCTAACAAAATGGATAAGGACCTTTATTTTATGAACAGATCTATGTGACAAAGGATATATAGTATAGTATGTATTTACACTTATAAAAAGTTATTCACTATAATATTATATAAATGCTCTAAGTATGTACCTATGTATATTCCCATAATCGAAGCCCCCCTAATATGGATACATATTGCAGTTCATGTTAGTGAATTTTTATGAATGTGCTTATATGTAAGTAAAGGTAAATAATAATATTTTTTAAATAAAAATATCTACATTATTATGAACGTGCTAAAAGTCTAATGAGTTTAATAAACACACACACTCTATTTATATTCGTACTTTTCAATGTTTTTGTTTTCTTATTGTTCCTTGTAAATTTCATTGAACTAAATATTTTTAAGACCATTAAAGTAAAGAGAAAAAACACTTAAAATACAAGCAGTCTGAGTGGTTCTTTCTAAAGTTTATTTATCACAAAATTTTTCTCAATATCATTAGATTAATAATCTAAAGAATTCGTTTTGTTGATGACATACATGACAATGTGATTGTATGTGTTTTCCTTCGTAGTTTAGAAAAATGTCCTAGACCCACATACTAAATGTGTTGTTTCAGTCACAAAAATAAATTTGAAAAAACGATATAAACAAATAGTTTGGATGATATTTTTTAAACATTTTTTCAAGGAATATATTAAAATAAAGGTCTTTCAATTATGTGATTATAAAAATAGTTTTTTAATGTAATCCAAAATTTGTCAAGGCTTTTTATAGGCATGCGAATTGAAGACTGCATCACAAAATAAACAGAGGTGTCACGTGCTAAAAATTGCTTGTTTCTGTGTTATAAAATTGTTACATTTTTTAATTTTATGTATTTTATACCTGCAACATTTGAACGGAGGCTGATTTTCAACTTCGTTAATGTCAAAATTTACACCTGTGTAATTTCCGACCGTATATATTTAGATACATGTCTAATCGTATCCTGTTTAGACGTAAATGGTATTGGTATGTAACATTACCGGTTACGCGCGGACTGAAATATCTTCTTACAAGTCTCTTTCTTAATCTGCATGTCTCTATAATGGATGTGTCACTAACAGTTGTAGCCAACGAAATGAATTAAAAAAATTACTAATGTTGAAATTAAATGCCAGTCCGCTACGATTAAATGGATTGCAATCCATTTTATTTTATTGGAATGATTTGACAAGGGATTAATTGCTCGCAGGACTAAGTTAGCGAACGATCGATCGATAAAGACTGGTTTTTTTTCAGATTGATATTTTAACACTAACTTGTAATGGGTCATTTGAGTCCATTTTGAAAACTCTTGTTACGGAAAGGTATAAATTGTTGTTGGAGTAGTAGTATCATTTAAAATGCCTTTCAAAAGCGCAATAGGAAATATAAAAATCTTTAATATTAGAAATGCAGCTTCCGTAAAATCTTTCCCATCAAAACCCGATATAGTCTTGTCTATAGTCCAGACTATAGTTTGTCTATAGTCCTGATTATAATATTGTCTATAGCCCAGACTATATTCTTGTCTATAGTCCAGACTATAGTTTTGTCTATAGTCCAGACTATAGTCTTGTCTATAGTCCAGACTATAGTCTTGTCTATAGTCCAGACTATAGTCTTGTCTATAGTCCAGACTATAGTCTTGTCTATAGTCCAGACTATAGTCTTGTCTATAGTCCAGACTATAGTCTTGTCTATAGTCCAGACTATAGTCTTGTCTATAGTCCAGACTATAGTCTTGTCTATAGTCCAGACTAGAGTCTTGTCTATAGTCCAGACTAGAGTCTTGTCTATAGTCCAGACTAGAGTCTTGTCTATAGTCCAGACTAGAGTCTTGTCTTTGGTCCAAACTAGAGTCTTGTCTACAGCAAAACACCAAAGACATCTAAGTCCGTTTTCTCAAAAACTATAGAGAAAACGCAAAACTTCAATTATCTTAAAAACTATAAGAGATACTGCATCACTTTTATTTCATACTAAAAGCCGACATTATGAGTGAAAACATAAAAGTTTGTTTTTCTCGAAAACTGTAAGAGGTTTAACAAAAACATGCAAAATCTGTTACCACTTTTATTTCACCGCGGTGATGTCATTGGAGGCAAGTATTTCTACGCTCGCTTACAAATAGGGACTTATAGAAGTCATTACAATTAGGGACTTTAAAAAGTCATTACTAATAGGGACTTCAAGAATTCATTATAAATAGAGACTTCAAAAAGTCATTAGAAATAAGGACTTCAAGAAGACATTACAAATAGGGACGTCAAGAAGTCATTATAGATGGGAAGTTTTATTAAAGTTTTGTTTTAAAATGTTATAGCATGGAACTAAAAATATTTTCTGTTTAAACGAATGTACTCTAGTAAGTCATTACTAGAGTACTTTTAAGTAATGAAGACGGTAAATAATAGTCATTGAAAAGTAAGTGGTTATGGAAGTACAACCCATTACCGAGATTTTGCTGGAATTGTTCTTATAATATTTTTATACTCACCCTATAATTAACAAAATAAAACTATAAAATTTTTAAATTAAAAACATTTACCTTTATTTTGAAGACAATATTTAGGTTTTTTAAGTTTTTCAATTCGTTTTTTTTACAAATAAAATATGAAAATAGTAAAAATTAAATTAAAACTCAATAATGTAATCATTACGATAACTTCAGTTTAAATTTTAATAATGCTTTTCGTTTTGTTTTACTGAAATATATAGTATTTGGTATTTTTTTTGATCTTTTAAAGTGCATTTAGTTATTTATTAAATACTTTTACTATATTTAATAATTTAAGGATAATTTATTATGTTTAGTAATAAAGTGTTAATTAAACTAATACATATATACACGGAAATGTTTATAGAATCTAAAATAAGAGAATAAAAATTTTAGAATAATATTGAATTATTAATTGTTATTATAACCAACATCAAAATTATCGAGAAAATATTTATTTAGACAACGAAGTATTACTTGTAGACCTCCTAACAGGAAGCTGAATTTTATATACTAATATACACATTTTTTAACTGTTATCCAGATTTGAATGAAATTTCAGAAATATATGGAATTCAAGTGTAAGAGCGTAGTCTATAGTGTCCAACCAAGTGAAATAATAGAACGAAATTATGACCTGTACTTTGATTGCAGGTTTAACCTGTATGGACTAAGAAACGACGGCGGACAATCATTCATACATACTGATATAGTATAATCGATTCAGATTTATTATAAATTATTATAATCCTATTTGTAATTTTTGTGTGGGTAACTTTCCAACTATCTAATCATTGCTTAACTTCCAAAATGCAAAAACATCACTTCCGTTTACAACCACTCAGATGGAATTGTCTCTGTTGAGTCGGTAACAGCATCTAGAGACGAATACTGTAAATCGAAACACGAATCCATCAAATAAGCTCTGGTATGAACAGAATTTTCCCTAAACATACCTGGTTAAGAAATTAAAATTCAGTGGTATCACATTATAGTCCTGACAGACTGGTATGAACAGAGTCCTGAACATACATGGATAAGAAAAGTAAATTCAAAAGCAACAACATCCGACACACTCACTCCCCAATAATTGATTTCACCTAGCATTAGTTATATAATGCTAGGTGATAGTGGTTTAAACCACAATCATCACGTGCGCCACCAAAGAAATAAGGCAAACTCCTGGGTGCAGTACCGATTGCAGTGTTCCCAGATTAATTCATTCTCTAGTTCGACTCCAAGTTAAATCATTTTAAATATAGCCCAAGGGATCATTTGATCATCACCAGTTTATAGCCCTTACAGACATGTAGCACCTCTTTTTCAAAGCATTGCATTCACACCTTAATGGGATCTTTCATCAAGGTAACGTGACCCGGCGAAACTTAAGGATAATTATACTCTACTCTTGGGTTTGTGCAGATGTTTGTAACGCACAATAATATTGGTCATATACCCACCTTAAACTATACCAATCGGCAATAACTTTCTGGTTAAGATCGGTCCAGTATTACACCTAGTCCCCATACAACTAAACCCCCGAATAGGGCTTGTAAACTTTGTAATCAAAATACAGGAGATAATTCAATAAAATTTGGCACATGACCTTCTATGGTACCGTAGACGAAGCCTATTGATAATGGTTAACATCGAACCATTAATTCAATAAAACTGAACCCGCCGAATAAGGCCGAATAAGTTCATAATTATGCAAAACCAAGTTCTATACTAGCCTTGATGACCCTCATTTTATAATTTGGCGTAGCCTCTTTATAAATGTAATCCAGGCGATATCTAGTAGTCATTGAAAGGTAGGTTGTTAGGTAAGTAATTTACCTTAAGTTTTTGCTGGGGAGTATTGTAGGATATGTAGTTATTTCATACATTACTTGGTAATGAGTTCTCATTATCAATAAAATTAATTAATTTTTTTTTGAATGGAATTTGTAGTCTATAGCGTATGTCTAATAAGGAAGTAGTTAGTGTTTCTAACCGTAGTCGATTTTGGAAGTTTTTTTCAAGAAGTGTTGATATTTACATATGTGTGAAAACTAAAACTATTTTTTAATGGGGCACTGAGTAAGAGAATAGAATGGCAAACATGAAAAATAACTGTAAAACCAGTTTTAAATCCGGAAAAGTCGGGTAAGCAGATTTGTAACCAGTTATTTTGTGGTCATCGTCAAACAAAAATAAGTAGTTATTCACCCAAAAAGTAACTACTTACACTTTTCTCCTATATTACTTGCTTACTTACCGGTTATGTAAAGATTTTGCTGGGAATTTGATGAAATTTTTTATTAAAAATATTCCATAATTTGTACATACTTTTTATTGATGTAGGCCCCGACTATATATTCCTACTTGTTTGATAATATTTTGATTCTATTTCTTCAAAAAAGTATAAAATTTTTACACTTTGTTCAAATAAACTTGTATCAAAATATGGTTGTAACTTATAATTTAACAGCAATTGTTGTTGGGTATATAACATTCTTATTAGTAATTTATCATCTTCAAACATCGTTTGAAGTTAAACACTTTAAAGAAAATTGTTTACATCAAATATAAAAATTATCTAAATTTGTTATCAAAACTTTTTAAACAATATAAAAATATCTAAACAAAAATCAATATTATTTTATTTTTTATTATTTCTTTTAATCCAGCCTGTCTATGAACTCTTAAGTACGTGTATAGTATTAGTTTAAAAGTATTTTCTTATATTATTGTTGTTGTTAATACGACTATTTTAATTTCATTAAAAATTTTCATTTAAAAATGTAATAGTAATTAACAGTGTTTTAATTCATTTTGTTTTATATATATATTTTTTTAATTTTCTATTTTCTTTATATAAAAACTGTAACTGCTTTGGAATGCAGTGGTTAAAATGTTAATTGGATTTGTTCTTTTTGTTATAACAACAGTATTTTATTTTATATTTTTATGTATATATTTACTTAGTTGCTATTAATTTATTTAATTTTTTTATAAAATTTTTAAATCACTTTTTTTTAAATGTTAAACAAACTACTTGTTTTAAGTAGTTAGTTAATGTAATATTAATGTTTTGCTATGCATGTCTGTATATGTGTATATATTGTTTATAATAAATATTTTTTATGATTTTTTTTATTTTTAGAATATTATTTTCTTTTACTATTCAGTTCTCTACTTGACCTCTAATTTCTAATTGAGTATCAGTATACACTTCATTGCTATATTGTGGTTGTGCTTACTGGGTTCTTGGTTATTTGATATTGGAAAACGTAAAAAAAGACAAACTTTTCTCTGATGAACTCTTCCAGTTTTTGCATTTTGAAGATTTTTTTCCATGGTCATTTATAATACGTTTATATTTGGTTTTCATTTCGGATTTGTTAACAACTACTTACTCTGTAAAGCTGTTGCAGAGTTTTTAAGGAATGTGATCATTAACAAATTAATCGTTTTGATGGAGAATAATAGACGATCATGATCTTTCCATTGTATGCAACCTGTGTAAAATGACAAATTACGATCAGACTTTTTTATCTAAGACACAAATAGTCGAGTTGTTATATGGAAAAATTATTCGTATGTTAACGGAAATTTAGTATTTAAAGATCCAAAAAAAGTTTTTCGGAAACTTTGTTCTCAACTTTCTAAAATAATAAAATATTAAATTAAGATTAAATATTAATATCCAAACAATTTTCTTAATGACCAACAATATTTATTTCGTAGGGATCGCTCTTCAGCAAGTCTTCTTTCAATAACATTCCATTCAACAACTTGAAAAAAGTAAAATATTGGCATTTTGATATTTTAGAAGTGAGAAAGTTTGACATGTTGCAACTTACATCCAAATAATCACTTGGTGACGTAATAATTCATCTCTATTTATATCAAGCTTTCTCAGAGATCGCCCTTAATTAATTGTTATAGATAAGATCTCTTTAAACCAGTTCAACAACTTTTTCTCTAATTACTTTTAAGTAATTTTGATGGGCCTAAATATGGGCCTTTCCTTATAAATTTTGGTAGATGAATTTGCGTCTACTACAAAGTCATTTATGTAGATTTTAATTGTTTTATAAGTAATTATAAGTTAATTTTGACCTTCAATTCATTTTCTGAAGGGGATTCTGTATGGGGGCTGTCAAAATTAGTATTGTCATTTATTGTTCTATAAAACTAATTTTTGCTGATTTTGGTCCTTGAACCAAAAAAAGAGTATGTGCCAAATTTCATCAAATTATCTTGAAAATTGTGACCTGTAGCGTGCGCACAAGGTTTACATGGACACACAGATAGACAGACAGACAGACGGACGAACGGGCAGACGGTCATAGCTAAATCGACTCAGAAAGTGATTCTGAGGCGATTGGTATACTTTAAGGTGGGTCTAGGACCAATATTTTTGGGTGTTACAAAATTTTTTGTAGATCAGCAACTGATTTGATTTTGTTTTTCAAGTTGAGAGCAAACAACTGATATTGCTCATTATAAAAAGAAGAAGAATTAAACCTATAGTTTAATCAATATCAATTAGCGTCAGCAGAATTTTATTACTCTATCACGCGTGCTATGTAATGGCAATATTGAGCTCCTCTGGCCTACATCGGCAGAAAGTTTTTTACCATTTTTTATACACGTGTAAGTATACATGCGATCAGGGCCATAAACACATTGTCGATAGATAAATTAATGTATGCTTTTCTGCCAACAGTTGAACTCTATACAGTGTTAATGTTACACAACTCTTTCATTTGAAGCGCATCTTGAAAGTTTATTTTGAGCTAACGATCACGTATAGTAGAGAGCGAATATAAATTTCACTAAAGCCCCGTCGAACGGTCCCTCATTGATGTTGTAGCGACATCGGTTACTTACGATCACCTGTTAACTTTGTCTCAAAGCTTAAAACTAACTCTAAAGATCATTAGATCATAAATCGTAAAATGTTTCAAAGTGCATATCCAGACAAAATCGTACTTTTATTGTTCTCCGGAAACTAAAAATCCCAAAGTTACCTTGATTTATAAAAAACAGCAAAAGTTATCACGGATTTGTCTATTTGTAAAAATGTCATTGATACATGCTGGGGTATAAAAACGAAAAAACTTTCATTGGCTATTTAAGGCTGTTAGTATGTTGGATTCAAACAAATAACATCTTGAAAATGAGATCTTTTTTTCTTCTCATTATCGGTGCTCTAAAAACAATTCCCTAAAAGAGTTGTTTGCTATGCTCAAAAGGCTTCGAATCGATCTTCTAGCCAAACAAACGGTAATGTGCTCTGCAGCCAGATTGAGTATAACCAACAAATGGAACTATTATTAATCTAATAGCTCCCCAAAATGGTCGGTGTGTCATAATGTCCATAGACTTTATGACACACTAAATTGAATCATAATGTCCATGGTCATAATGACAATTTGAAAAGTGTCAAAATATCCAAGAGCAATGCGACAGAAAGTCCAAGGATTTCAAAGAATCTATTTCGATAATTTTAGCGAAGCCGGTATTCGAAATTCCCTAGAGCTTGAAACCCTTCCGCCCTTTTTTAAAGGAATCCAAAATGCAACATAGACTCTTTCTTAAATTCTAAACAAATTTTCCAAAACATTTCTGTTTTAAAAGTATCAAAATGTCCATGGACATTATGTCACTTGTGTCAGGTGTGTCATAAGGTCTATGGATATTATGACACGTCACTCCAAAATTTTGTATAACCGCTATCTCCCTCACTTTCTCTCTCTCTTTTGAGACATTTTCAATATTATATCTCTACAAAGTCTCAATAATCGCTCCATCCGTTAAATAGTTATGTTCGCATTTATAAAAATGAATCGAAGGTAATGAAAGAAGTAGCTGGTGGCATCTTCATTAAAGAGTTTGGGACTACAATTTCAAATATCAGCTTGAATTAGCTAAAGTACTTTCGGGTTACTAATAGAGATATAAGAGTTTATACCGATAGAGAAGCTGTCAATAAATGTGTAATTGGTATGTATTTCACATCTTCATTTGAACATTACCCTTGTATGGGTCAAAAGACGTGAAGCACAGAACTATATATGACAATAATATTGCTAATTGAACTGGAAACAGTCCAGTTTTGTTCAATACAATTAACAGATTATTAATATCTGTTATTCCAAGGCTCATCACCGTTAGTTGAAACAGTGCTCATGCTTGGTAGCTATAGTATTGTTGTCTCACAATTAGGGAATCTTTAGATCTCTCTTCATCAATTCCTTTGTTTCTTCTCTCTCTCTCCACTTACATCTACCAACTGAGACCAAAGACAATGTAGATGCGACTAATCCAAGGTCTGTATTCAATTCTAACTTACATTTACACAGCGATGGCCTAGGCCATACGATGGGTCCAACTCTACCGACATTGTAAGCGAACGTCGGATGAGTACACATGAAACGAAATTTGTAAATAACCTGCGGAATGCTGTAGTTTTATTCTATTTTTTTTTTCGTTATGAACTAGTTTTACATGGACCTATGTCGTTCTGTGATATTTTATGCGAAAGTATACAACTCTACTTAAAATCACATCTGAGACGATTTATAGTTTTTATACAAAACATATTTTAACTGGCAGTATATTTACTGGTTAAACGATAACCGGAGGTCGATTTGAAGTGCATTAAAATTTGGGATCATTCAGCAGAAAGCCCAGTATCAGAAAGATCGCTTTCGATTATATACATCATTCCTTTAAAACTCTGACAGACTCTTGTTGATTTTAGATTTTCGTTTCATCGCTTCATCCATCATTCACTCATACATTCCTTCAAACATTTGTTCCTTGGCTCACTCACTCGCACACACACACAGTCAGTAGTCAGTTGTTCAATGGATTTTTGTCTGTAAATCTCAGTTCATTTGTTTGTTTATCTGTTGGTTTCTACAAAAATGAATGTAAATAATGAATTGAAAAAAAAAGAAAACAACGAAAGCAAGAAATAAAATTTGCAAATAAAATAGTACAAGGTTAATCCTTTGTATCTACTACATAGTTTAGAGTATGTCCTTTTACAAAAAAGGGGAGGGGACGATATTTGCTTTCATTTTTTTATGTAAGTGTGTGTGAAAGTATATGTTTTTGGTAGAGTGTATTTTAGTTACTACTACTAACTTTAAGTAAAAGTAAGTGCTTTTTTTCATTTGTATACAAATATGAAAATGTGTTTAAGAGTGTATATATTTTTGTTTAAGTGTTGTGCTTGTGTTTGTTTTTGCTTTAATATTTGTTATTGCTTCAATGGTCAGAAAATACACACACAAACACACATAGTACATAAGTTAAAATGTATCCTTTTCATGTTGACAATTTGCAATTATTGCTTTTTTCGCGTTGTTTTATAAATATTATTTTCTATTTATATATTTTTTTGTTTATTTGCTTTAATAAGAATATTTTTCTATTTAGTTAAAAATGTTTGTTATTAAACCTTGTTGCTTTTAAATTGTTTGTTCATTTTGTTTTATGGATTAGTAGACTAAAACTTTTTAAGCATTTTTATACTATTTTGTTTTTTTAAGATTATTTGATTTGGTTATATATTTATATATGTATTTAATAATATTGGTATAAAAACTTTATATTTTATTTTTTATCATTTCATTTGGTATAAAAAAATTGTACAAAAAGTTTGGTTTTATGTTGTTGTTTATCTTTGGTTTATCTGATTCCTACAAAACAAAAAATTTTACAAAATTTTTTCCATATAATAATAAAAAAACTTAAGGATAATACTTTTAGAATTACAAATAAATATACTTTTACCCAAAGTTTTTTTTTTTTGGTTATCATTAGGGAAATTGTATTTATGCTTTTTCGATAATTTAAAAGCACTTGGAGTGATATACATATAATTTCTTTGAAATTTATGAAATTAATCTCATTAATGTAATGTTCATGCTAATTATAAGGCCTTACATCTTTCCTTATAGTATTCAGGGTTAAGTTGTTAAAATGTTTATTCCTTAAACCCCTATAATGGGAAGGCTATGTATGTGCTACTGTTTGTAAACCCCAAAAAGTATCAGTTAGCTTAGAAGCAATTTTAGACTATTAACTATTGTTAAATTCACAATCGATGTTGTAGCGTTGTATGTCAGCACCTGCTACAATAGTCATAACAATGTTGTTGGTATTTTCTATGCAAAAGCTTTATACAACTCTTACGACAATTTTTCATATGTTTTTCGAATGTCGTAAGAAAAATCAGTGTTGTCAATTGTTTATTTCAGCATATAAATAAAAAATTCAATCGATTTTCTATAAAAAACGTTAAAGTGCTAACACAGAAATTACAAACAAAAAGCTGTTTACCAAAACAAAAATAAAATTCCATAGACTAGAAATTCTTTTAAATGTGGTAATGATATATCATTGTTCTTATAAAGATCGGATTGCTCCAATATATGAAAATTTTCCCAACCCTATGTCTATTGATAATATTCCCTTATTTGCCATAGTATGTATGATTAGGACATATACCCTTCGTATCTGACGTAACACAGTGTGTCACCTGCAACAAGTCTATACTGTCCTTGTGATTAAAACCCCAGTTTTATCTACTGAAGGAAATCGTACTGCGATCTATGCCTAGCAGCATACAAAAGTTGTTGAGGAATCCTTGAGATATGATCTGAAGAATTCCGAATAGAAAGTTGCAGGACTGCGATGGTCACAGAAGAGATAGTTTAAGTAGTTGAGGAAAGTGATGGAGGAAAGACGGCTCTTGAGCCGTCAAGAGCCATATAAGTAAGAGTCACATAGCGGCAAACGGTGCCTCAGAATTGTTATACTTTTAGGTAAAAGTTGACCAATAAATTTGTTGATATTCAACATAAATTTGTTTTATTGAAACTGGCAAGTAAAAAACTCCAATAGAATTTTAAAATTTTGTAGGGTAAAAGTGATAGGCCTAGGTATCAGTGGGCGTGGCATCAAAGACTAAAATATGTTTATCCGATGTTTCCGGAACGGAAAAAATTGATATGAACAGTTGAAGGAAAAGCGGGTGAAATATTTATAGTGGGTGTGGATCAAATACTAATGTTTGTTTATGTGGGAAACTATAACGTCTATAGTTCTGAAATTTTAGGACATCAACTTTGACATCGAAATAGCAAACTATCTATAGTGGGAATGGCATTTCTTATATTAATCAAATACTAAAGTATGTTTAACTGGGAAATTATACCAGCTATTGTCCACAAATTTTGCACGATCAACTTCGACATCAATATGAACAGCTGAAGAAAAATTGGGCAAATTATCTATAGAGGGCGTGTCATTTCTTGCATTAATAAAATACTAAAGTTTATTTATCTGAGAAACTGCTTTGGTCCAAAAATTTTGCACGATCAATATTGATATGAACAGTTGAATAGGTGAGACATCCCTTATATACGCACCAAGTTCTATAAATGTACATTGTATTTTCATTAAAACATAAATATTCTTATTTTAAACATCGTTTCATAAACATAACAAATTAAAATCCTTCAATTTCCATAAATTTAAATATTTGATATCCTGTTATGCTACACATGCACACACATATACATTATTTAGTAACCTAGTATATGTTTTGCAGGGTTATAAGGGTAAAAGTATTTAAAATAAAAACTAAAAGTTGAACAAAAAAAAAAGAAAACTTTTTAAAATTTCATTTCATTTTGCTTGCACTTTGCATTAAGGATGCGTGCCAAGGCAGTGGTAGTAAAAAGGATAAAATATTTTCATTGTTAGTTGTTTGTATGTTTGTTTTTTTTTTATCTTATACATAAATAATTTTCAATATATACTTAACAATATATTTATAAAAAAAAACTTATAATAAAAAAGGGAAAATAAATAATAATTTAAAAAGTTTTTTAGTGTTTCTTGTTCATTAACAAAATTTATAAAAAATCTTTTTATCTTAATGGGAGAAGGTTATTAATAGTTAATAACAGTGCTTAATATTAAAGTTTTTGTAATATATTTTAAAAATGTTTAATATTTACTTTCATTTAGAGTATTAACATTGCAATAACTATAAATTGAGTAGTTTTTTTGGGGGTTTGGAAAGCTATTTTATAATTTATTTTTTATAAAAAAAAAAATCACACACAGATACAAATTTTATTTTTTTTTTCACTATTTTATTGGTATTTTATTAAAAAAATAATTATTATAAAATATTGTTGTTAACATTTATACTACTTACTAAAATTGTTGTTGTTGTTGATTTTTCTATGCACTTAAATTTTAGAATTTTGATTTAAAAACTTTTTATGCTTTCCTTAAATTCTTAAAGAATTAAAAAACATTACTGCGTCTTTTGATTTGACTATCCTAAGATTTTTTGCCCTCAGCTCCGGAGGGACTTTTGCTGGCACGCGTTTTCTTTAGAAGAAAACATGTAAGAAATTCAATGGATGAGGTGACTTTTTGCAAACTCTCCTCGGAAGAAGAATTATTGCCTTCGAGGCATTTGCTGTGCAAACGATAGCTCATGTTGGGCTTTGTTTCTTTGGCTTTGGAGGCAGTTGCTGCTGTGGAACTCCTCGGTGGTAGGGGTGGCGGTTTTGATGTAGATGTTGATGCTGATGTCGATAAAGCTGTGGCTGACGAAGTGCTCGGCTCAGCATGGCGATAATAATCTTTGCTGCACTTCTTCGATATGTTATACAATTGTAAGGAATTGTCAATAATATCATCCTTTTCATGATTCGAATTTAAAGCAGAAACATATTTTTGAGCTGCTGCACTGGCCAAACCACTGTCATTATCATGTTTTGGATTATCACGATCTTCATTGTCCTCTTCATCACCTTCAGCTGGGGATTGTAGATTATTTTGTGGTTCTCCATAGTAGCGATAGGTGGAACGATAGCGTGAATGATGACGTCCCTGCTCCTGTTCCATCCATTCGGTGCTGGCTGGCAAAGAAAGCTGTATGGTTGGCGTGCGATAATATTGTCTATGTGGATGGAAACCCAAACCAAAATCATCCATATAATTTTGTGAGTTAAGGTTGTCTAGCTCGTCGGCTACACTAAGGAGAAAGGGTAACGTTGACATGGTTTCCTTTTGTAGGGTTTGTCTGTAATTAGGATTTCCTCCAATTTTTACAAAATTTATGTTTAACTTTAAAACAAAAAGAAAACTCCAAAACGTCTTCTTTCAAAACAAGTCTTTTAACAAAAAATTTATGTAAATATTTCGCATTAACGATTATATCTTCACTTTCATTTAACTTTTATTATAATTTTCTTTTCTAGTCAAAAATTTTCTTTTTTTTCTTATAATTTTCTTCAACATGTATTTAATATACACATACTATATGTTGATAGAAAAAGGACATGCACAATCATACACATACACTTAATATTTTCCACTGATAGTTGCACTAAATTTTTATTTTGTTAACTGTTTTTTTTTTTCATTTATTTTTTCCACCGTCAGTTTTGGTCGGTTTTCAACCGTAAACGGTCTTAACACTTCGGTATTTTTTCATAGACTAAAATTGCATTTTTATGCAAAAAATCAGTAGGTATAGAAAGAAAGACTGGACAAAAAAGGAAGAGTAGAAAAACTTTTTTTTGTTTTGTATTTTATTCGGAATTTACCGTTATGTGTACTGTGAATCTATAGAATTTAGTTGTTGTTGGCTGTTGTTTGTATTTGTTAATGGTATTTTATTTCTTAGTATTTGATGTTTGTTTACATTTTCCTGGAACTCTCACAGTTAGGATTTCTCTTTTACTCACCATCTGGGATACTCATTTTGTTAGTGCTTCGGGGGAAAAACAGACATACTACGTATTGCCAGATTTTGACGATGTATTAAATTCTTAGGCCAAAATGTCCAATTTTATTATCTGTAAAAGGATTACCTTAGGCGATACTTGTAAAGTTGAATAGAGAAATGTTGGTTGTTTTAAAACTGCAGTGACTTTTGTAAGAAATGGAGAATATAAGTGCAAATTTTGGGCTTTCCAAACGATTCCTATTGGACAGCATCCAACTCTCATCCTACTTTTTAGCCACATATAAAATGACCGGTCAGTTAGTGGTTAATTATGCTACTCCAGTGTGGTCACTATCGCTCAGACATACCCATTGAAGAAACATTCAATACTGCCAAAAATTCCGGCCTATGGAATGTAACGATCTGCCCACAAATTACTTATTAACATCATCTGCACGAGGAAATGAAGGTCCTCCCATTCAAGGAACACAATATTATGTTGATTCAATAGTATCTCCTGGGATGTCATCGAAACAGTCATCCCAACTTTGCCCCCCCACATCGTACACATATGCAGATATTTGTAGATTGTGCAGTTTTGAAAACAAGAGTAGTTATGGCACAACTAAGATCGGGATGGAACATCAGGCTTAATGCCTACGTCCCCAACGAATGTCCTGCATGTAGTCAGAGTCCTTATGACACCCAACACAACTGCTCAGCTAACACTACTTCACTGTGTCGAATGGATTTTGGATGCATACAGTTGAAGTAGCCCAAGTTTTAGGCTGGTGGTTTACATCTAATTCGATATACAAAAAGTATTATGGATTAGTTCTGAATGTGATTAAGGTACCAATGATCTCTTTATTATTGGAATCCGCAGAATCCACAATATATTCAATAGTTCAGCTAATTGACCAGTCTAGTTCATAGATTAGCTTAGAGAATACTTAGAATACAATGCATTAGACTAGTTCAAAAACTTGTCAATACACAGGTCCATAGAAAAGGCCAATAAATAGAAAACTCCATTATGTACTGACTACTCTCAGTTAGTTAAAAGTCGACTTTTAGACTTTTCAACTTTTAATATTTTGTAAATAATCGACTTTTTTACTTTTCCACTTTTTACGACTTTTCGACTTTTTTGGACTATTTTCGACTTTTTTCGCCTATTTTCGACTTTTAGACATTAACAGACTTTTTGACTATTTTGGACTTTTCCGAACATTTCAGATTTGTCGACGATTTTTGACTTTTTTCGATTTTCAAAAATTTTCGACTGTTTGACTATTTTTGACTGTTTTCGACTTTTTCCGACTTTTCGACTATTTTCCGACTTTTCGAAATTTTCCGACTTTTCTACTTTTTCCGAGTTTTCGACTTTTTGACTTTTTTCGACTTTTATTTCCAAAGTCGACTTTTCGACTTTTTTCACAGACGATAGTAGAGTTATCGACTTTTTTGGAACAAAATAGTCGATTTTGACTTTTCGACTTTTTTGACAAAAGGTCGATTGTTCGATTATTCGAAAGTCGATTTATAGAACCCCAATAAAAAAGTCTGGTAACCTTAGAAAAAAATACTACATCGCATATAGTGGTAAAAATTTGCTTTAACAAATATTTTCTCCCTCTCTGTTCACACTCTCTAAATAAATTTTCTCTCTCATCATCAACATTTCTCACGCATACACATATGCAAACACACAAACATATAGTATAAGGATTATTGTGGTTACATTTCATTACTCACAACAACACGTGATGTTAACTTGAAATTTATCCTTTTCTATTTTGTGTGTGTTCTTTTTCCACTTACAGTGGGTCTCTTTTTTTATTTTTTTGTTTTTATTATTACTTTTCTGTTGTTTTTTTGTGTGTTACAAAGATTTTTTTCAACACTTTTGTTTTGCTTCGTTGTCCTAGAGTTAACTGCAGCAATTGATGATGAACATTTTATACATTTGGAATAAATGTATGTTTGTATGTATGTGAATACTACTGCATCAACACTCCTGCGCTACAATATTAATTGCAATTTTAAATACGTGTACAAAATTACAGAAAAAAAAGTAACACACACACCTCTTTCCCCAGTAACAAGAATTAAAAAAAGCAAAGGTTTTGCATTTTGTTGGCATTAGTAGGTGGCTGGGTGGTGTATTGTGTGCTTGTAGGGTTGACTGGATGGTTTGGTTGTTTTGAAATTGTTTACTTTGTTTCAATGTTCGCATCATTGCATTACTATGCCACAGTGGCAGCAGCAAACGATTTATATTTACTATATTTCGAAGCAATAAGTCCAATGAGTAAATATATATGTATATTTGCATACATAGTACAAGTATGTACATATTTGTTTATTTAACGTATTTTACTTGTGGGTATTTTCTCTTACTATGGGCATAACCATTTTTTTCTGTTTAAGTTAACTTTTTCAAAAATTTATTACCCAATCATGTTTTCCAATTCAAAAATTAAAAAAATATATTTTTGTTTATATATTTAAATCTTAAAGAGTACATATATTCTAAGTACAGATATTTCTTATTTTAGATTTTTTCTTAGATTTTTACAACTTTTTCTATTATGTTTTAATTGATATTCTCAATGTTTGTTATTTTTATTTAATTATAAATTTTCTTTTAGCAAATATATTGTACATTCATGTGCATTTGTTAATCCTTAATGTAGTTTTAATTAAAATATAACAACATTGGCTTAGTATAAAAGCGCTTTCACAGCGCATTGAATTAAAACAGAAAAACCCTGAAAAATCCTTGAGATTTTTGTGTTTTTGTTTATAAGTTCGTCTGTTTGTGATACAAATTACATTTCATGACAATATTTATTCAAGTGTTACAGAAAACCCACAAAAAAAATGTGGAAAACAAATTTGTTTGTTCTTTAGAGTTGTAGTGAAACCGTTTATTCAGAAAACACTATGCGTCATGGATGCGTTGCACAGTGGGTGAACATATTAAAAATGTTATTTAGTTAGTTAGTTTGAAAGGAGGATGTATACCGATATATCCGAAGAAATACACTCAGGCTTCTATTGGGCCTGTTGTGCGCTCCTTAACCAGTGCCACGGGTGGGAATCGAACCCACCACCCCCGGTCTACCAGACTAAAACACTAACCACTAACCTACCGGTGGCCACAAAAATGCTATTTATCTTTTATTTATTATTTTTATTTTGAAATTACATTTACAAAGTAAGCAATGTACATTGTACATACATATTTAGAGGTACACCTAGACGTATGTATATTTTTAAAACAACACTCAAAACTCATACGCACCGTGATAGAAAACGAATCGAATTTTATCATTATGATTTTTATTTTTCCTAGAATCGGTGTTTTAATATATATTTCGGCATTTTTGTAAAGAGAAATTCTTCCCTTTAAACAGAGAACTATAAAAAATTATTATTTTCATGTCGATTAAGCAATGTCCGTCTGTCCTTCCGTCCGTTTGTCCGTCTGTCTGTCTGTCTTTTGAAACCAGTTTCTAGAGGACCCCAGATATCGGCGAGATCCGAATCTTTAATAATTCTGTTAGACATGCTTTCAAGAAAATCGCTTTTTAAAATCAGCAAAATCGGTCCATATTCATGCTCAAACAGAAATTGCAAAAAACAAAATAAAAAATAATATAAATACAAGGCAGAGCGAGAGCAGCAGAGCAAGAGTAGCAGATCGAGAGCGGCACTAGTGTGTTTTTATTGGCTCGATATGTATATGAAATTAAGTATGTGGAGCCTGGCTTAAGTTAGAACCCATAAAAGGGAACTTTTTGGTACTTTTTCGTTTTTCAAAAGGTACTTTTTGAATTTTCTCTAATATTGAACCTAGGAACATGAAATTAAGTGTGTAGATTTAGAATTAGGTGAGATCATATAAAAGGGAACTCTTTGGTACTTTTATCGTTTATCAAAAAGTACTTTTTGAGTTTACTATAATAATAAACCCAGAAACATTAAATTAAGTATGTAGATCCTGGACTAGACGAGAACAAAACAATGGATATTTTTGCACTTTTTCGCTCTACAAAAGGTAGTTTTTTAATTTTCTATAATATGTATGGCCGAAAAGTCCAACTTTGACCCCCTTTAAGTGCTGTCGATAGAGCAAAAATTTATTTTCCACATGTTCGACATTCATCTGAATCTGCACGTCAAATTTTCTGGATGTGGTCGTAATTCAGTGTGTCGACTCAGAATAGTTAGTTACTTAGTTATTTAGTAATTTAGTTATTTAGTTATTTAGTTATTTAGTTATTTAGTTATTTAGTTATTTAGTTATTTAGTTATTTAGTTATTTAGTTATTTAGTTATTTAGTTATTTAGTTATTTAGTTATTTAGTTATTTAGTTATTTAGTTAGTTAGTTAGTTAGTTAGTTAGTTAGTTAGTTAGTTAGTTAGTTAGTTAGTTAGTTAGTTAGTTAGTTAGTTAGTTAGGTCAATACTACTATGCCTTCTTATACTGCTGCGTATGAATAACATTTCACTTATTCCACAATCCTACGCCCCTTCACTTTTTATGACACATTAATGAGCTACATACAACAAAATTTGTCATTGTGTTCCCACAACAAATCTGGCACATTTACAGCCTTTTTAACTACTTCAAAAGGAATACTGTAAGCTATTTTTACAAGCTCATCAACAATCTACAACTGAGTTTATTTCCCTTTTCTAAAAGACAAAATTTTGTAAACAAAAAACTAAAAGAAGAATTTAAATCTACACACTTGTAATTTGAAATAAATCTTGTACTTTAAGCAATATTTGACATACATTTTCTATTCAACAATGCGTCTTCACAGACAACAAAGCATACAAATATAAATTTTTTATTCATTCAGTTCATTTATCTTTTTTTGTAACAACTGCAAGTTGGTTGTCCCTTTGAGGGCTATGTTTTATTTAGTCATTTAAACACAAAAGAAAAGAACTTACAGGCTGCCAGCCAACCAACCGTTCAGGCATTCAAACTGCTGAAAAATAACTAAAATTGTTAATAGAACACAAAATAAAAAATAGTTTAAAAAGAAGTCAAAATATCCAAGGAATTGTGTTGCATTGAGTTAAATACTAGACAATTGTAAATGAACGTATAGAAATATGTAAAAATTTACATTTATCTACTTTCATGTTCTGAATATAAAACTAAACTCTTACATATACTAAGACATTGTTTCTTTGCACACTTACAAACCCTGTAGTTTTAGTAGTTCTCTAATATGATGTAAAAATAGTTAGCTCAGTATTATACATATATTCAAACCTAGTTCATCAAAGAGTCACAGAACTATTGGGTTACTTTGATTGCTAAAATATTTATGAGTATTTAAGTTAAGGATTGTGTGTGTGTGAATATCCATTTTACAGAGATTTTTATGTCAGGTTCTTTCTTTCATTTTAATTGGACGGCAAGTAAAGAGGTAACATATTTAGTTGAAATTTTTAAAACATTTAGAAGTCACTGTATTGTATTGGACTTTTTATTTTGAAATATTAAAAATATTTCAAAAAAAATATTAGAGTCATAAAAATTTAAGATTATGATGACATTAGCTTCCTACTGAAAAATGTGAAATAAAGAAATTATTTACTAAGTAAAACATTTTTAATTCAAAACTAGACGACGATAAAAAAAATCGTATCCATAAGAGAACTAAAACTAAAGGTTTTCATTACAGTTGTTGCAAGCTGCACAGTAGTATAGAAATAAAAAAGAGGGCAAAAAAATCTCTAATATTTAAACAGAACCTGCGTAAAAAAGAAATTGAAAAAAAAATATATTTTTGGTATTATTCAAAGTATTTTGGAAATTTCTGTTACAAATTTTAAAGTTGATTTTTAGTTTTTCATAATAATGTTGGACACGAGGCGTATACGTATTATTTAATTATTTAGTCACAAATCTATAAATCTATAAAATGCCACTTTTTATGACTTATTCGTTTTATGTTTTGATTTTTTTATAATTTTGAGCTAAAAACAAAAGGTAAGGGAGAAGCTATAAAAGAAGTCTTCTTTCTTCAAAATCTGAAATAAAACATTCAGAGTTCTACGTGAATAAAAATCTGTTGGAAAGAGTTTTTAGTACTTTTTGAAACTTTAGAAACTTTGGTACATTCTCACCACCGCCCCATTGGGCTTTTTACACGCGGGTTGCAATTAAGGTATATGGAATTCACGGCCCTGTATACCAGCTCAACAACTTTGCTCAACTACTTGAGCTATTCAATCTCTGACAATGGTGCTCCGTTTCTTAATTTCCGTGATACAAAATTATCACTTCTGTTTACAACCATGCATATGGGATGGTCTCTGTTGAGTCGGCAACCATACCTAAAGACGTAACCGACAGACCGAAAACTTTGATCTTATGAACAGAGTTTTCTCTACCTGTATAACTTGCATAAGGAACCTTTCAGCTATCATCTTTCAACCTAGCTCACTTCTCATTTATTCGACACAGTCATAGAGAATAACATCTGACAAACTTATTCCATGTATACGGGCTAGGAAGACCGTATACCCGTTCATTCATCCAGTATCATATACACTTAATACCAATTCATTTCCAAAGCTTATCACTCCTCTTTTTGGTTTCGGATGTCATCGACAATAGCACCGAACTTATCCTAAAAATATAGACTTTAACGTACTTCTACGCTACTACGTGTATCCCGAACAAAAGTCATCTAACTTACCGGCTAGGAAATAGTCCTGCGAGTAAGTGACCATCCGTAGTACCACATTATACGTTATCCCTTCTGGACGTGGTTCCTTAGAATTTTCCATTTAATGTTTTTGAAGTTGTAAAAATTGTCACAGTTTTCTCCAGAACATCTAACGACCTTCATAAGATGTATATTCGTCTAATTTAGTGACAGTAAAGCAATGTGTAGTATTCACCAAGAACACCTACCATCATACTAACCTTCGACCTATTCATTCTAAGGAAAATTTACCGTGCTTTAATAATTAGGTTTAACTGATCAACCAGGACGTAGTCCTGCAGGCAACTGGCAGGAATATTCCAACAGTCCCGGCAGACTAGAGGTACTGGTAGCACCTCTTTACCCGGGATTGCAATAAAACCAAAATGGGATCTTTCATCAAAGTAATATGCCGCCGGGGGAATAGTGAAGTGTATTTGCGATTCAGCACAGCATAAGACAGAGACTACTTAATAGTTTTCTTTTAGCAGTAAGTAAAAATTAAAGATTTTTTCTCATATAAGAAAATATATAATATACTTTTAAGAAAATGTGTTAAGTACTTCCTTTTGATTGGAAATCACTAAAATACAATCAAATACAACCCAGTGACCTTCGATTTTAACCCCCTTTTTTTAAACAAGTACACTTATTCCCCAAAGAGCTTTTATTTAGAGGCAGTAATCAACTCACATTCAATTAACTTAAAACCACACCCTTTCTATATCAGCTCTTAAAATCACTTGAATATTGTTTTCCATTATTTGCTTAAAATATTTTTAATCTTCAAAATAAGTAGATGAGTAGTGCATGAAAAATAATTTATAAGTTTATAATGTAAATATATTTTCAGTTCTTCCCTTGCATTTTGCTCTTAATATTTAACCAAGAGCACACACATAAATATGTATGTATATAAAAAGTATCTCATCTTATATTTCATAGTATTTGTAGTTGTAGTAGTTATAGTATTTGTTATCCTTGAGTATGGTTTTAGTTAAACTGTAAAGCAAAATAATGAAAATAATAATAATAATGAAAAAAAAAAATAAAATTGTTTACCGAGTTAAGAAAAAAGGTCAATAAACGTTAAACAATGTACCCAGTATTTGCTTTAGCAATCACTTTAGCTGATGCTGCTGCTGTAGCTTGGTTTTACTGCTGCTGCATTTGCTATTTATGCTGCTGATGAATGGCCTTGACTTATTCGGTTCACAATCAGCTTGAGGCTCGTTTGTTGTTGGCGTTTTGTCTTCTTTTTTTTCTTCTTCTAGTCAATGTCTTTTGTTGTGTAGCCATTAAGACCATAAAGTTTTGGTTTTATCATCATTTTGATTTTCTTTATCACAATCAGTCTCCTTACTCTATTTGTATGTACAAGGATACTAATAATACATACAAGACAAAGGATAATAAAAATGTATAATAATTTATACATTTTAGTATGTGTGTTTTATGTAAGAGTTGCCACCTATGATTTAAAGTTAATATATACCTGTGGAAATGTCAATAAAACAAATAGGAAACATATACATGATCCCTTCTGGTCGCGATTCCTTAGAATATTCCATTGTTTTTAAGGTTTTAATATTTGTCAATGTTTTTCATAGTTGATCTTCAGATCTCCAGATGTGTACATTTGCTTTATTTTTTTACTGTAAACCTATGTGATAGTGTCCATCAGGAATACGTACAATCATTCGGAAACTTTTCATTCTGCGAAAACTGTTTGTATTCCTGATTACAGTTCAAATATTCCATGTGGCCACATGGGATTCTCTAGTTTATATCAAGTGATCTGCTACCATATGATGAATATAGATCTTACAACTTATTTACTCTACAGTTGTGGCTCTCTTACAGCAGCATAGACTTCCGCCTGGAAGCTTATATGAAAATGAGGTTTTCGGGAAATTAATTACGGTCCACAAGCCGTTTTGTCTATCTGTTTAGATCCGTTTGTGTAAAAAGAGATTTCTTCTAAAACCAATTTCTTTTATTTTATCAATTTCTGTTTCCGTTTGGCGATCGGACTTGTCTGGTGTTTGTATGCTCAATATAAAATAATGACTTGTCATGTAACCAGTTTTACCCAATTTGCCTAAAGATAAGAGCTTATAACTCGGGTGTAAAGTCAGCTTAGTATGGTACTTACATTTTAATATGAAGAATGTCGAGCAATGTTCCTAATACTGTGATCGACTTAAAAGTCTAATAGCCTCATAGCCTAATTTAAACTCAAGCAAATTTTACTCCCTATTCCACAGCAAAAACTTTCATCACCATTTAATGGATTACATTGTTAAACTTTACATAGAAATCAAAATTTTAAAACATTATTTTAAAACGGTGCTGACATTTTTGACAATTACCTATCACACTTGCTTACAAATAAGGAGTTAAAAAAGTACTTACCAGCATAATGTTAAGTAAGTAGTTATACCCTACACCACTTTAGTGATGATGATTGTAACATACAAAAATATTGGTCTTATACCCACCCAAAAGTATACCAATCGGCTTAGAATCGTTTTCTGAATTGATTAAGCTATGTCCGTCCGTCCGTAAGTCTAGCTGGCTGTCCATGTAAACCTTATGTGCAAGGTACAGGTCGCCATTTTCAAAATAATTGGATGAAATTTGGCACACATTCTTCTTTCAGCCCAATGAGGAAGCGTATTAATGGGTAATCGGGCCATTATGGGTAAAATCGGTCCATTATTTCGCCTAGCCCCCATAAAAAGGACCCCCCGAAAAGGACCTTTGGGTTCATAATTTAGTTAAATATTCTATTAAGTCACAGCTTAGTTTTATATAACTTTTAATTACATTACTGATTTTTGTATTGATCGGACCTCATTTGAGCTTAGCCCCATTTTTCCCCTACTCCCCTTTGAACCCTCATGTAAAAAATATTCTGGAATAAAGTTAAAAAACAAATCAAATGCATTATTTCTTAAATAATCCCCATTTTTGACATACTGACTGGTGTAGGGTATCATATGGTCGGCTATGCTCGACGAAAACTAGTTTCTACACAAAATATACATGTAAAAAATAAAACTAAACTAAAATGTTAATGTAAGTATAATTATTTGTAAGTCATTACAAGACTGTATTTTGGTAATACAGACAGTATGTTGTATTCATTGAGAAGTGATGCAACACTAGTTTTAGCTCTTCAACAAGATAAACTAAAATGTGTAAAAGTTTACAACACTCTCTCTATATCTGAACTGCTTCAATTACAGATAACTAATCTCAAAAGATTTACAAAATTGGCCGGATTTATGTGAGAAAAAACATAATAATTTTGTGAATATAAAAAAAAACAAAATGGCGACACTGAATACAACTCATAAACAACAACAAAAGTATCAACATAATTATGCATTGACATGTTTTTAGTTTCAAAATAGTGTGTGTGCGTCTTCAACTATAAACCTTATCATGGAAATAACAAAGTATCCAGTGCATTCGACGGTACAAAGGAATTTACAAAGGAACTATAACCGCTACAAAGTGAACTTTTGCAGCAGCACAGCGTTATAACAATAAGGGCACAGCCCAAGGGGTCACATAAATACGCAATTTGTGGTTTTGAGTGTAATGGTGGAAAAAGTCCTTTTTTTAATATATAGTAATGTATGTTAATGCTGATGTATTAAATTACTTTATTTTCTTTAAAGTTGCGGATGTTAAGAAGCCTAAACAGTTCATTAAACTGTATTTTCAAAACTATAATTTAAAAAAAAAAATTTATTATAGAAAATCCTTCGTCAGTCACTTCATGTTTTCGTTCCACTGTCTATCGACTTAATTGCATATTAATTAAATTAATATATGCAATTATTTGCACATGACTGTTTAAAATTTACAAAATATAAATGGATTCACATGTGTTTATATATGAGTTTTAAGTTTTATTTTTTTTATTTTTTTTTTGTATCAAAATCAAAATGCATTTAAGCATGTCCTTGTACTACATTTGCCCCTATCAAAATATTCTATATTTGTATAAACAATGCACATACATACAAATGTATGTAAAATGCTATTAAGTTTGTGTGACTGTAAGTAAGTGTCGGTGTATACATATCAAAAGTTAAACAAAAATGGAAAATAAAGCGAAAACAAAAAAAAATACAAAGAATAGAACGAACATTTTAATGTTTACAATGTACATATAATTCAAATTATCTAATGTCTGATACCTGAAACATGCTAAGTTTACTAAATATGTATATATGTACAATCAAACGATAGTACCCCAGCAGTTCGACAAAGAGTCAATGCATACGAAAAAGATTGTAATTTCCACTAATAGTTAACCACCTGGATGATCGTAATTCGTATGTTTTGGGTCATTCGTCACGAATGTACCCTTTGTAATCGAGAATGAAGACAGTCGTCACTTTAGTGTCCTCTTTGTAAGCGGGAGCGGAGACAGTAGTCGTCTCTTTACTGTCCTCAAGTAACCTAGAGATTATACTCTTAAAGGTTGGTCTTTTTTTCTTTGTACTTCCGAAAGTAGTTATTTTAACCCATCTTTTGTGGAAATGATTATTACTTTCTACTAATATGCCACCACCTGCTTCATTCAAATTTATATCTTTCGTCACATTGATGTGTCATAGTATTCTAGAGAGTAGACACTTGAAATTTTTAACCTTTATTTCATTAATATCTTACTACTTTTTGCTCAAATTCACATGTTTTGGGCCATACATCAAAAACAAAAAAGTAAATCGTTACTATCCTAGAACACGTCCATGTCCTAGTTTTATAGCAAGAAAAGTAGTACGAGTTAAATAGCTAGTAATGTGACTGACTTCTAAGAACCCATTTGGAGATTACCATTTTATGATTTTTTTTTTTTTTTTGGGTAGGGTGTAGAGTGACGATTGACAAAATGGTTGGTCACTTGGGTAGTCAGGTGGCTAGAGGCCACCACAAGTGGTAGGTTAAGTGGTCAGTTCAGGACTGTCCCGTCGAACTGCTGGGACAATATACACGCTTCCACATTAACTCATACATAGTAGAAACTATTTGAATATGTATTTATTAACGATGGTAATTCGAAAATATTCTAATATCTGCTAACTCAGGAATAAGTATTTTCATTCTCACAATGCATATCCCTATTAGAGTGACTTAGCATAAAGGAACTAGGTAAAACACAGAAACCATATTGCCACATTAACAATATACAATAACTTGTATATAATAGGTCAGCCACGGATCCAGGGGGCGTGGTTTCATTTTTATTTTTTTTTTTTTTTATTTATTTTCTTTTTTCCTCATTTTTATGTTTGATATGAAAATTTTTCGGTTTGGGGGATGTAATTTACCTTCTCTCCCGTGGATCCGTGCCTGCCTTTGGTTAATGTTACTGTTAAACTTTGGTAGTTATCATACAACAGTAGTTAGGAGCTGTGTTACTGACCACCATATCAAAAGATGGGATCTTCAATATGAGGACTGTAGATGTTGTCGTAACGAGAAGATAACAGTTCCACATTTCGGAAATTAGCTAATTATAATTGAGATCTTCACTTATCTTAGTTATAGAGGACCTTTCTGGAATCAATAAATCTTACGACTTAAGAGTATCTCTACGGGATACAATAACTACTAAAATAAGTCATTACAAGAAGAAAGCTTTAATGTTGTTTTATTTTCTTAAAAAAAAAAACAACAACGACACAAAATACGAAACTGTTCGTTTGTTCGATATCATACTCTCAACACTAAGTATTTCTCAATTACTTTAACGTTCGTCAACTTATGATTTTCACATACAAATAATACTTTCCATTCTAAAACATAAGAATAACTTCTTACTTATATAATAATATGTAAGTCATTATTTACTTGAGAGTAATGCAGACGGTTTATATTAGTCATAGAAAAGTAAGTTGTAATGTTATTCTAAACCATCGACCAAGGTTAGAACCATTAACTAATTTCTTATTAGACATACTGGCTACAAATCCCATTAAATAAATCAATAAATACTACCCCTCATTACCAAGTAATGTATGAAAAAATTACATTTTCTGCAATACTCATTATCAAAATTTAAAAATATTTTACTATGACCATTCACACTTTACTAAAGATACCAAGCTATTGACCTAAATGTGGATTTAAGACCAATGTTTTGTCATTTCTTAACTTTCAAAATATTGGATCCATATGTTGGAAAAACAAACTTCTGTCCTAATCTAAAATCTTTAGCTTCAGGAGTTTCGACTCTAATGATCTCACAATGACTTCTGTACTTCCACAAGAAAACAGTTATTAATTTTTTATAGTTACCATCTAAAAAGGAATGGAGTATTGGATTAGTTTTGTCATTCTGTCTGTAACACTTTGAAATATATTCTGAATCCTAATTAAATTCTATGAAAAAGTAGCTATGTTTGTTTTAGACATGAGAGGACCTAAACTAGAGAAGCTATAGAACTAAAATATGAAAAACATTTTGTCCATTGAAATCCCTATTTGGTATTGAAAATGGGCAATATCGGTACATGGGTTCGCATAGCTAACATACATATGTACAAGTTGTCCCCCTGTATCCCGAATATATAGCATAAATAGTCATAAATCAAATCCAGTGATACTAAATTTCGTAAAAATCATTTCCCAGGTATTTTGGCTTCGGCAGATTTTACCAGAGACTTAGTTTTTCAGTTTTCTTTAGAATACATCTTCTTACAAACTACTTTTTAGACCAAATTCTTCTAAGTACTATTAGTTGCATTTGTGTGTAGGTGTGTAAATGTTAACTGATATCACGTATAAAATCGTTTGTTTTTTTATAGATTTACAAAGTTCAAGACAGTTCATTATATATTTAGAACTATTTAGTAAAGCTATGAATAAGTAAACGAACAATTTAAAGAATGCATAAGTCTCACCTGTTTATTTAAAGGCAATTTACATTTGAAATACAATTGTCTAAATAGTTTATTATTTCAAAACCCTGCAAACAATTGAACTATAAGAGTAATGTATATAATATATACGATCAACTTAATTGAATCAACTGACGTGATCTTAATATTCACTGTTGGTGTAAAAAAATTAAACATGTAGTGTCTTTGCTCTTTCTTCTAATAGCTTTGTCCTCTTAATCATTCCGTATAGGATTTGTATTGTGAAATACTAGGTAATTGTCACATTCGAAACATGTTATGTCAAATTGTCGAATCAGCATTCACCATAAGTCAACTTTAAACGTCACACTCTTTTGTTTTCTAAAAGTAAGTAATTATATATTGCATGTTATTATAAACAGGTTGCTCGTCTGATTTTTTACATAAAATTTTATTAAAAAGATTATTACATTATTTTCCACTTTCTCTATACATACATACACACACAAACAAAATCTAGTACTAAGAAGAGGGCAATGACAGTTAAATGCTAGTATTATTTTATAATCTAAGTTAGAACTAAATATTGTATGAATTGACTTTAGGTCATATACAATCAATTTGCTATTATGTTGCATGCCAAGTTTTGCATTTGTATGCAAATGATATCGAAAGCAATTATTTCACATACATTCACTTGTTTTTGTAGGTCATAAATCAGTGTTTTGTATATATTATTCATATGTAAACGAAGTCATATAAGAATGTATGTATATATTATATGGGAAATTTCAGATCTAGAAGAGGAACTTAACGTAACCCTGCAATAGCTTGGTAATGACTTGTACTCACTCAAATACTTATTTTTCTTGACTTCTTTATACTGGACACATTACTTAGAAGGAGTATAATAATAATTAACAAATAAATATAAACGTTAGTACTTATTTTATGGCATTTTGTTTCTTACAAAAACAAAAAAATTTTAAAATCAAGTAGGGTAAAAGGGGGATCATCGCCATAAGGGCACATCTGTCAATGCGAATAACTTGAAAACCGAGTAATCGATTTTATCGCATTATTAAATTTTGTTTTCGTTTATCGATTATCTATCATCCCTGAAAATTTTAAACATTAACTTTACATATGATGGGAGGCAGACATGATTAATTGTTTTTCAAAAGGCTGTGAAAATATTTCACTCTGTGAACTTTTTGTGCTAACTTTTTTAGTTTTTGTGATAGAAAATATATATTGGTAAGTATTAGAATGTCAATAATAGTGAACGATAAGACATAATAAATTTTTCGATAATATAATTTGAAGCCAGAAAAAAATTTAAACTAAACCCCAGAAATGCCGTAGGGGAAGTTTTGTGAAATAAACAATAAATATCTGATTTGTTTTAATAAGTTTTTATTTTTGTAATTTTTTCATTTATTTTACTAATGACAAATCTGCCCCATCCCCTTGGCGCATTTACCCCATGGATGGGGCGGTATTGCCGTTTTTGGTCAGTGCAGAAAAGTTAAGAAAATATGTACATGAGGATGACTTAAGAGAAATTGAAAGGAATAAAACTAAAGCCAACATATCTACCCAGGAAAAACTTACATTGAAAAGTAATGAGTTAAAAAGCTAATAAAACCTCTTTGCACTACTTCTTTATTAGCAATTTGAGTCATTATTTTAACACGGTGATGTCATTGGAGGCAAGTACTTCTACGCTCGCTTACAAATAGGGAGTTAAAGAAGTACTCGCAATTTGTCTTACAAAACAGTTGTTGAGTAAGTTGTTTTATTTTTAATAATAAAAAGAGCCAGCTAGAATACGAACCAGGGACTTCGGTTTGTCAGTCAAATGTTCTACTCACTGCACCAATGGTTAGCTATTTTATTGCGCGTCAAATAATGGTATTCACATACAAAACAAATTTTGTTTTCTTTTTTGTGAAACACAATTTCTAACACGCAATTAAATAAAATGTGCCAACAAAATTACAAAGCCGAAAATAAAGTACTTCTATATCAGATTAGAAGAAAGTCATTACTAAAGTACTTCTAAGTAATGCAGACGGGAAGTAGTAGTCATTGAAAAGTAAGTGGTTAGGAAAGTACTAACCATTACCGAGTTTTTGCTGGGTAAGTATCCGAACCAAGAAAAAATTAAGAATATGTATTGTGGTTTTAATTTTAGGCCGCCTCAAAAAAAAGTGGCGTATGGTCCCCTTCTACTCTATGAATTTATAGTCGGGCATAGCCAACCATATTTTTTTTACAAGAGGATTCATAAGGGAGTAGGAGAAAATATGGCCATATCCTTATAAATGTTAGTAGTGGAATTTATGTCTAGTTCAATGTTATTTATGTAGAATTTAAAAGAGTTATTAGTGTTTTTAAGTGAATTTTGACCTTCAAGTCATTCTCTGAAGGGGAGTTTGTATGGATGTAGCGTCAAATTAAACCCGATCATTACAAAAATCGGTAGTGTGATTAAAAGTTTTTTTTTTAAATTACGTTTTAACGACTTTTGTTGACATTACAAAACATTTAACTCAATTTTGAGTCCAAAGGCCCTATTCGGGTGAAACGGTTGTATGAGGGCTAGGCGAAATAATGGACAGATTTCAACCATTTTCAATAGGATTCGTCCTTGGACCAAAAAAGAGTGTGTGCAAAATTTCATCCAATTATCTTCAAAATTACGACTTGTACCTTACGCACTAGATTCTAAGCCGATTGGTGTTCTTAAAGGTGGGTATATTACGAAAAATTTTGGATGTTACAAACATTATCATAAATCCGATATACCCACTAAAATGGTGCAGGGTATTTTTTCTCAAAAACAGATCGCCGCAAGTATTTACTTAACTCCTTATTTAATAAATGTTAATTAAGTTTTTGCTAAAATATCTTTAAAACTAACATAGACGAACTGACACGTCATCAATGTATCGCACGTACCTGATCACATACAGGATACAGAATTTGTCAGAATCATTGAATCGTTAATAAAATTGAAAGGTTTTAGTTAAGCGGAATATTAAGTAGACCAAATACCTGTAGCAATACGTTGCTCATATATGGCTCTAATTTGGGGGACATAGTGAGTCTGGAGTTTTATAGACACTTATACACCACAGTTTTAAACTGAATTAGAATAAATATGGCACCCACAGGTCTTTACATTTTTCAGGCGATAAATATAAATATAAGATCGTATTAGATTGTGAAAAAGCTTTAATTGAATACTCTCCTAGAGGTAATGCTTATATCAAAGGGGTGTCAGACCTATCTGGATTAGTCGGCTCGAAGCAACGAAAATATGGTTGAGAGAATCCCACAAGGAATTGGAATAATGAAATGGTCAGTAGATCAACAAAGATGAGATCGAGACGAGAAATCTGAAATTACTATGATAATACGTATTCTGAGTGTACACACATGATTACGGGCACAGCTATACAACATTGGACTTGCGGATTCAGACGAATGTAGAGCATGTGTAACATTTGTTTGCCACAGTCAGGCATTAATAGATCTAAGTATCTTGGAAGTGATATTATTCCGGAAATAACATTTTTAGGAATTACGTCCAGGAAACTGAGTTTCTGTACAGTAAAAGAAGAATGTTAGACAGACAACGGTTCAATAAAAGGACATTTTCTGAAAATTACTTCAACGCTCATAAGTTGTTTAATAATGGGTGAAATTGGACTGAAATAAGTTTTATAGGAACAGAAATTTTAAAGCGTCTCTAAAACTAGTTCCACGGATGAAAAATTTGAAAATAAATCTACGATAAATAAACTGTGTTCGGGACCGATTCAAAGAACGAAAGTCGACTCAATTACAAATCCACTTAACCAGTTACAACTACGAACAAGAATCAACGCTAAAGTAGCAGGAGTTTAGGCTAGAATCATCTGTCCAAAATTAGAATTTTTAGAAGATCCGTCAATAGTTGACCCTTACCATCACGCTTATATATTTTGTAAATCCGAAGTATCATGGGAGTTTAATTATTCCGGAAATAACATTCCTCACTAACACTGATTGAAAATTTTTTAGGAATTACGTCCAGGAAACTGAGTTTCTGAACAGTACAAGAAGAATGTTAGACAGACAACTGTCTAAATAAAAGGACATTTTCGGAAAATTACTTCAACGCTCATAAGTAGTTCAATAATTGGTGAAATTTGATAGAAATAATATTTATAGCAACCGTAATTCCAAAATTTTAAAGCTTGTCTATAACTAGTTCGGATATTGAAAAATTCAAACAAAATTCATTGATAAATGAACTGTGTTCAGGACCGATTCAGAAAACGAATGTCGACTCCATTACACATCTACATATCCACGAATAAGAAGGAATGTGTTACCAAGCGCATTGGCTTACACAAAGATAATATTCCGAACAAAATTTTTTGAAGTAAACAAATTTGTGGAGTTCTCTGTTGTTTTCGGCTGCCGGACTCTGGTCTAATATAAAACTTTTTAACTGCTAGAGTATAGTTTTATATGCATAAATACTTTAGTTTTTAATAACAGTATTTTACAATTAATCACAACACATTAATTTGTTATGCAAATTTTATTTATTTTCAGTTTAATGTAATATCAATTTTTGTTGTTGTTTTTTTTTGGGGGGTTTTTATATATTGACCTTAAACTGAACTTTTTATTTTTAGTATTTAAAGTATTAATTTAGTTCGCTTTAAATAAAATTTAAATTGAATCGAATGTATAACATCACATGTTACATATTTAAATTTGAAATAAATATAAACTGTAACAGAAACTCTATAAAATTAGTGATTAGTGTTTGCATAAAGTTACTGTTGATGCATGAATAATTCGATTCAAATTAATCGAATAACAAACTCAGTTGTTAATAAAATTGTTGTCCACTATGTAGTAGAATCATACTCATTGTTCATATTTTTAATTTCCAAAAAAAATCAAGTATGAATGTATAGTCGGACATTGCCGACTATATAATACCCTACACCAGTCAGTATGTTAAATAGGTGGATATTTTAAAAAATAAAGCATTTAATTTGTTCTTTAACCGTATTGTGGAACATTTTTACGTATAATTGACAAAAAACAAGGGGAGTTTGTATGGGGGCTAGGGTCAAATGAGGCCCGATCACTATAAAAATTAGTAACGTTGTTTATCGTTCTTAAAAATAAGTTTTGCGGATTTTTGATGACATAATAGAACATTTAACGTAGTTATGAGCCTAAAGGCCCTATTCGGGGGGTACGGTTGTCTGGGGGCTAGGCGAAATAATGGACCGATTTCAACCATTTTCAATAGCGTTCGTCCTTGAACCAAAAAAAGAGCATATGCCAAATTTCATCAAATTATCTTGAAAATTGCGATCTGTAGTGTGCGCACAAGGTTTACATGGACACACAGACAGACAGACAGACAGACAGACGGACGAACATAGCTAAATCGACTCAGAAAGTGATTCTGAGCCGATTGGTATACTTTAAGGTGGGTCGAGAACCAATATTTTTGGGTGTTACAAACATCAGCACAAACGCATAATACCCTCCCCCCTTTAGTGGTGTAGGGTATAAATACTCTTGTAATTATGGTTCTATTATCGAGACGAGAAGATGATTTTCCGACATTTAGCAATTTATTAAAAGTAAATTTTTCGACTTTTAGAAATTGTAAAATTTTCTAATGTCGACTTTTATATGACTTAGAAGTCTACTGTTTTCTAACCAGCTAAAACGACTTTGTTAGAACAAAAAAACTTGACTTCGATTTTTGAAAAATGTTCAACCAAAAATCTATTAGTCGAAAGTATTACACCGTGCTCATATGATTCACAACTTAAAAAGTTTCATAATTTCTTTCACATCAACAATGGTTACCTTAAAAAGTAACCATTTCCTAACATCACTCAAAAGATTACCTTAAGCTTTCGTATACATACACATGTACATATATTACTCACAAATGTAAATTTTTTGTCTGCCAACAAGTTAATCTGTTGTAAAAAAATAAAAAAACAAAACATCCATTATACATTAACATTTTAAAACAGTTTTTAGTCTAAATTTGTTTTTCATTTAACTGGATTTGATATTAAGACCAGTGGCTCAATAGTTCAATACGCTTTCAACGCCCGCACATTAAATAAATGTATTTTTTTTAATAATTCATGAATTTAAATTTATTTAAATTTACTGTGCAAATGTTCAGTGTGTTAACGACCTTATTAGATGTTTTACTGACCCATATTTATATTCATGTTATAAAAACACTGTCAAATTTTTATTATATCCAATTGAACTGGTTCGTATGGAACAGCGAAAGGTAGAGAGTAAAAAATGAACTCTCAAACCGATTTTGTTTGTTTTTAATAGTGAAGTAGATTAGGATTAGGTTAGTGGTCAGTGTTCTAGTCTGGTAGACTGAGGTACTTGTCAAGGAGCGCACAACAGGTCCAATATATATATTTCTTCGGATTTGATGTATATGCAAAACTCTAAGATTATATGAGAAATTTTCTGCAACAAATTACAAATAAAGTAATAAAGACCAATGTGGATAGAATCTTTAATGAAAGCTTTATTCAACTATGGACCAGATTTTCCGAAATTGATTGAGATTGATATTTTTAACATTCTAATAAAACTTTTGGACCGTCTTTTGTATGAAGAATTACTATGGGGATTGTTTCAGTAATAAAGCCAAAAATCAATGTGAATAGGAACTTTAATGAAAGCTTGCTTCAACTATGAACCAGATTTTCCGAATTTCAATGATTGATATTTTTATCATTTTAACAAAACTTTTGGAACGAAATTTTGTATAATTACTATGGGGATTGGATCAATAAGGGGATTGGATCAATAATGAACCCATTTTGAACCCATTAATAAAATACAAAACACAAAAATCGGTTAAAAACTGTAAAAGTTATTACAAATTTCTCCGATTTTAAATACGAAAATTTTCGAAAGCATTTCTGACATAAACATTAGAGATTTGGATGCCAAAAATATCTGGCATCCATATCTTAAACCCTAAACTCTAAACCATAAACCTTCCCACGAAGGGTTTAGGGTTTAAAAATGAGATGGGTCTCCACTTAGACGGAATTTTGAAAATTTAAATTAATGTGGCCACTTTAGCGAATATACGGGGAAAAAAACTGTACGTTGGTACTTTCTTGGTACAAAAAATATTTAAACTCTAATCGAAAAATTAAAATTAACAATTTGTTACTTTTTCGTTATATTATTAAGGAGTTAAAATTCAACATATTTTTGGGGAAACCTCTAGTCTGCCGGGACTATAAACTTTTCATGACATTTCACACCTCGGACTTTTCATGAATGATTTGACATGGGGTCTAAACAGAACACCACATAATATGATCCCAGATAGAATATGTTGGTCAAACGGAACTTTAGAGCAAATACCAGTAGGAATCCGTTGTTACATGGATGGCTCTAAATTGAGAGACAAAGTGGGGCTGGAGGCCCTGAAACAGAAATATACCACTGTTTATCCAATCATAACACAAGCTTCCAAGCAGAAGTACCAGCAAAAACGGAATTGGATTAGAATAAATATGGCGCCCACAAATCTTAATATATTTACCGACAGCTAGAAGGTAATTAAGCCTATATCAGGAGATAGAACTAAATCTAAGACCGTATTGGATTATAAGAAAGCTTTAACTGAATTTTCTCCCATAGGTGAGGTTCACAGCATATAGGTACCAGCCCACTCGGGAGTAGTCTGTAACCAAAGGGCGAATGTAATAGCTTTAAAAGGAAGGGAGCTCGAGACAGTTAACCTAACAAACGCAAAACCATTCAACGCAACATAAGCTGAACTAAAAATATGGGTGAGAGAATCCCATAAGACCTCTTGGAATAATGAAACAGTGGGTAGAACCACGAAGATCGTATGGGATAACCCTGATGAGAGCAAGACGAAAAATCTACTCAAAATGAGAAAGTGTGTGAAATTAGTATGATTGTAAGTAATCTCAGTGGACACACAGGATTACGAGCACATATATGCAAAATCGTTCGTACGAATAGCATGTAGAGAGGATAGTGAAACTCTGGAGCATTTTCTTTGCCACTGCCAGGCATTCGTCGAATTTAGATCTAAGTATCTTGGAAGTAATGTTATTCCTGACTAACACTGATTGAAGCATTGTTAGGAATTGCGTTCAGGAAACTGAGTTTCTAAACACTGAATAATAATTTATTCAGTTCCCTATTTTTGTTAATGATAACGAGCGAAGAAATACACCTAGGCGTATTTCTTCGGATTTGATGTAGTATGTATCAACCTAACCTAAGGTCTTTGTAGGGACTGAAATAAGTCTTGTCAATAAAAATAAATCCGTGTTTCAGTCGTCCCCTAGATGCTATTGCGAATCAACAGAGCCATCTCAGTAGTGTCTTTGTGCGACATATCAGATCTAGGAATGCACTGGTATAAGTCATGGGTACTTATAGATCATTATAAAAATCAACAGAACTTTTTCATTACTCGCACATTGCACTATGGGACAAAGACTTCACACCATATTTGTGTTTACTTTTAACAACTTATTGTTATTAGTAACAAGCGTCAACACTTATATTATTGTAAATTATTTACATAAAAAATGATTCACAATCACTGCACCAAATGATTTCTATCAAAAGCAAAAAAAGATCTTAATTAAGAAGATACACTGATTTCTAAAAAAAAGCTTTTTCTATAAAACGCTTTACAGATATTTGATTTTTTTTTGGCCATTTATAGGGCCAAAATTAAAATGCACACAAAAGGGGCTAAGAAAGAAAAGAAACAGAGAAGAAGCAACGAAATACAATGGTTAAACAAGAGAAGAAGAGTACTGCGGATGGTAAGGTATGTAAACAGAAAAAGAAAGAAGCAGACAACAGCGAACGAAACAAACTGACAGTAATAACAATAACAACAACAACAAAACACAGTGTTGGTAGTAATGACAACAAGTTAAATGATCGAGAGGTATGTTTTGAACTTTGGCAGTAACTCTTAGTCTTAATTGAAGCTTAAAACGAAACGCACGTTATAACAAAACGAAACGGTTTTTTTCTCGGAAATTTTTCTCTGTGTGTATTTTGTTAAAAACTACGAAAACTAATGGTCAACTGCAATTGGGTCATATAGAAATATATCAAAAAACAAAAAAAAAATAGTATTTGTAATCAAAAATATTTGTTATTGTGGCATAAAAAGTTATCGTGAATAATTACAGAGGATAATATCCAAGCAAAAGTTTAATTTCAAACATATAAAGAGTGATAGTGAAATAAAGGTAAAATTTACCCTTAATCCCTAATAAGCAATTATAAGGATTAATAATGATGAGCTCTAAATGAGAAATCGAATAATTTTTTAATTAAATTGTTAAATTGAAATTACACTGTCACTCATATTCGCGTGCTATTAATTACACGATTTATTGTCTATAATGTCACAAACGTGATGATGATAAAGATCACAGTCAGTGCATGTAATGTTAAAATATTAGAATTAGAACATTAGTGCGGGCATTCTAATTGATTAACATGTAACCATTTGTGTATAACTTTTTTCCATTCGTGTAATAAGTTAATATAAACCTAATAACAACTTGCTTATAATTATTAAATTATTAAAATCAAAGATAAAATCCACAAAAACAAAAGTTTAACCTTGTTCCTCCATCGTTTGCTTTACATTATGAGTTTGAATTTTGTTGCTATTGAATGTCAAAACCAATCCAGTTTTTTATTTATTTGTATCTTGCTTTCGTTACGATTACTACGAGTATATTATTAAAGTGTTGTGTGTCAAACGGTTTAAAACTAAAACTTAAAATTGTATCCGCTAAATACGTAAAAAACAAGAGAAAAAAGAAAAAAAATTAATATATATGCAAAAAAAAAAATCAGAAAAATTGCCAAAATGTTAAATCAACAAATAAAACGAAATATATAAAAAACAGCAGCAACAATAAAAAGCCGAAATTTTGTAAACAAAATTTTCTCACCTTTTTGATTTTACTTTCACTCTCATTTTTAGTGATTTTTGTGTATCTATTGGTTAAAGGTAAAAGTAATTTCGTTCACTACAAAGGTGATTAAAAGATTTACATATTTTTACGTTTTATCTAGAATAGATCAAAATTAACTACCTTTTTGGAATATTAACCCAATCGACGAGGTAGAAGATGCCGACCAGGGACTGAATTTTGAAATCTGTTCGAAAGGTTAGTTAGTTAGTTAGTTAGTTAGTTAGTTAGTTAGTTAGTTAGTTACTTAGTTAGTTAGTTAGTTAGTTAGTTAGTTAGTTAGTTAGTTAGTTAGTTAGTTAGTTAGTTAGTTAGTTAGTTAGTTAGTTAGTTAGTTAGTTAGTTAGGTAGTTAGTTAGTTAATTAGTTAGTTAGTTAGTTAGTTAGTTAGTTAGTTAGTTCGTTAGTTAGTTAGTTAGTTAGTTAGTTAGTTAGTTAGTTAGTTAGTTAGTTAGTTAGTTAGTTAGTTAGTCAGTTAGTTACAACAAAACAACTTACACAACCGCCAGACTGTAGGCGAGAGTTGCAACGACTTATTTTGCCCCCTATTTGTAAGTGATACTGTAGTAGTATAAGTGAAAAGTTAGTGATAAGTTTTTGATAGTATTTACCAAGTATACTTTTTCTGCACACTTTTTAAATGAAATTACTATTACCACCCATCAATAGTTTACTACACCCTATGCGGTTTAGTTACTTGTCAATATTTTTTTTTGGTAAAAACAAGTTTTTTTTTGTGAAGACTTTAATAAATTTTGTTATTTCGTTTACATCTGCTTATAAAAATTCATTGCCGCTATTTTTGATATTTGCTTTTTTGCTGTTTTTATATATTTCATGTTTTTTTTCGAAAAATTCACGTCATTTTTGTGGTAGTCCGTTGTATTTCAAAATAATATATTTTGTTAACCATAAAAAAACTCCAAAGTTTTAAATTTGTGTCAATTCTTATTTTTTCTAGCTAAAATAATGGGAAAAAAGTGTTAAAAGAAATGTTTGTGTGTAATAAAAAGAATAATTATTAGAATTAAAATTCAATGGAATATTCGCCATTACAATTGAATTGTGTTTTACAAACAACATATTCAGTGTTTTAAATTGTTTTTAACGATATCTGTGAAATAGTAAATAAAAAAAAAGAAAAAAGTCATCATGTTTAAAGTATTTCATTGGTCCCTTATGGGGGCTGGCCTTGGTCTTTTGGTATCACTGTTGGGTTTTTATTGCGGCTGGTTCCTGTTCCCAACAATGATTCATAAGAAAGTCGAAGAGGTAAGTGAAGATTTTTGTTTGCAATACACATTTGAACTGTTTGTTTTAAAAATGTAATGAGTTCATTTTGACAGAACATAATACCACAATTATTATGATTTGTCAAAATATTTGTTCAATTCACAATCGATGTTGTAGCGTTGTATGTCAGCAGCTGCTACAATAGTCATAACAATGTTGTTGGTATTTTCTATGCAAAATCTCTATACAACTCATACGACAATTTTTCATATGTTTTTCGAATGTTGTAAGAAATTTTAGTGTTGCCAATTGTTTATTTCAATATATAAGCAAAAATTCATACGATTTTAGCATAAAAAACGATAAAGTGGTAATAATGAAATCAAAAGCAAACAGCTGTTTACAAAAACAAAAAAACTAAATTTTATTAAAAACAGTTTACAGTTTATTTATTAGAGATGCATTTTTATGTATACACTAGGGTATTCAATTATTTGGGTTTTTGTCTTATTTGGTTTATTCGACAAATGATTATTTGAGGTTTTACGTTAGCCGGTTAATAATCGGTTATTCGAATAAAAGGAAACTAGATGTTATTATTGCTTTTAACAATAATTTTCTTCATATACACCCTACAACAATTTTGGAGAAAGCATTCACACATGGAAAAGTTGATAAGCATGTGAAAATAGATTCCACTTATAGAATTGCATACTCCTATTTTTATGTCCTTATAAAAGGATTTCAAAGTTTAAAGGTCTACATACAAATATTTAAAATATTTATATATATTTTATAATGCTAATATTGGTATCAAATGAAAGCTGGGAATCTGTACTTTCTATCTACATTATTTACCTGTCTCACTTAGAGAAAAAGCGAAAAAGAAATTTTCTTTATGTTTTCCAATTCCTTCTTGATGATTTTAAATAAATTATATTATTTCGAAGCAGTGGAACTCAGCTCCATTTGAAATTGATATTAATACCAACATTTTAATATAAATTTGGAATTCCATCTTTTGAAATTGGATGTCTTTTAAACTTTAAAGTCCTTTTACATGAGCATAAGAGCTGATTATGAAAAACTGAGTACACAGAGTTAATACTAATGGTCCACAGTTTCCTGTACGCATAGATTTTTCATGTTTTAAAATAACTTTTGCACGGTTTATAAACAAAAATATTATTTTGACTTCTTTCACTTCAATTCTTTAATTAGTTTTTTTATTAAATAATATAAATTATTCCTGTTTATGTGAAATGCGTTTCTATATAAGACATTACTATTTTTAATATTTTCAACGAGTTCTAGAATTCATACGTTCCATTGAACACTAGTTGAACTATAACTGTTGCTAAAAATTTATTAGAAATACCTAAGAACACAACAATGTTTCCAAAAAAACTGGTTGTAAAAAATAAAAGCGATATAATTATTTCCATGATTTCTTTTCAAAATCATCAAATAAATTTTCTTTATTATAGAAAATTTATTAAGAAAAGAAGAAAATTTATTATAAAAATATTAAATTTTGTAGAAAATACATAGTAATTTTACTGCTAAATATTGAGTTTTTCTTAATCGGTTAATTGATAGAAATTATTCGGTTTATTTGTTATTTGAAATTTGACAATTTTCATTTATTCGAACGATTAATCGTCAAAAATTAATCGATTAACCGAACGACGATTAATCGTTTGAATACTCTAGTAAACACATAAAAAACAAGTAAAAGTGTTATATTCGACTTTGGAATGCACCCCTATAAACGCAATAATGTGTGTCCAATCTTGGACACTTAAATTAGTTAGATTAGTTTTCTGATGGGAAGAAGGATCAATTATGGACCGATTCTCAGTAAACTAGGTGGAGAGATTTGTGCTCTATCTCTTTCCGTTCGGACTCTATAGTGCTTTCAACAGGCAGACGGACAGACAGGGCTAGTTCGTCATACAATTGTTTGAGTGTTTCTATGAGACTCATGGTCAAATATGGGCTGATTTGATAGATGTGTTTATTATACCCTATTCTACATAAATTCTACATAAATAATATTGAAGTAGACTTAACTTCCCCAACCAACATTTATTAGGACAGGACCATATTTTGCCCTATTCCCCTTTAAGCCCACTTGTAAACAATCTCTTTTTTTGCCAAAAAAAATAAAAATATTCCGAAATAAAGTTAAAAAACAAATCAAATGCTTTATTTTTTAAACAATCCCCATTTTTTGCATACATACTGAATGGTGTATATTTAGGGGGATATCCATCTATCTATCTATCTATCTATCTATCTATCTATCTATCTATCTATCTATCTATCTATCTATCTATCTATCTATCTATCTATAATCTATCTATATATGAATTGCACATTTAAAGATTAACCCCCATATTCATAAACAAATTTTTATTTTATAAACGATTTATAAATTAAATTTCGTATGGATATTTTGTTTTATAAACCTTTTATAAAATAAAGTGCTGTTTATGAATAAGGGGGTAAGTCAAGTGCTCGTTAAATAAGTTCTAGCCCAAATAATTGAAATGCAAAATAGGTTAATATAAATACAAATGTATGTTAGTATGTAATACCATAGAAATTTGGTTCCAAGTTAATCCGCAATCATGACATAATATTTATGATGAATACACCAACATTCATAATAGAATATAAATAAATCACAACAAATTTAGTTCAAATCCATATATGGATTTCTTTGTTTTTTTTTCACAAAACCCGGCATGGAAATTTTTTAACCTCTAAACTGCTTGAGGGAGAAAAAACTCAAGTACGCGTACTACTATGTGTGACTTTGAAATTCAACAAAATAATACTTAGTTCAATAGAAAATAATTTGTTAATCACTATAAATACTTACTTGAACTAGTACCTTCTTTAATAAATTACAATAAATTTGTAAGCTTAATTTAAATTTTATTAAAAAAAATTATTTAATATGCAACGAATGTACAAATACTAACAACAAACGTGTGTCAATTGTGCAAGCAAACACCCAAAAATAACAAGAAATTAAATAAAATAATTAACAAAAACGCACGCACAATAAAAAGTGTTTTTAATTTAAAAAGACTTGCAGCATTAAATGTATAATATGTACATTGTACAACTACAACAAAATAATAATAATAATAATTTTAATATTTCTTTAAAAATTTTAACGCACAGTTAAACCATCTAATGAGTGAAATAAAAGTGACAACTTAAAACTGTCATCTTTCTTAAACTTTCAAACATAACGAGCGTTTAGTTTAAGTATGTTACACTTGACGAAACTGAGCAGAGGTGTCAGTTGTTGTTGTTAGAAAATTTAAGGCAAAAAAATTGAAGCAATGGTTTGTGATTAAGTAAAACTGGTTTAATTGTTAATTAATTATGATAATTGTTTTTTTTTTTTTTAATAAAACGTTTGTTCGCGAGAATACATACGTAATAATAACTGCATAAATGCAAAATATTTTTTATTAGTTGTAAACAGTTTTATCAATCTCGTAATCCTCATCTACACCTAAAATTCAGATTTTGCTTGGTCGGGAATCCCTATATAATAATAAATAAGAACATATCGGTATAAATGAGTTTGCTAGAATCCTTAGTGACATTGCAGATTATTTAAATAATACGCGCTTATTGAACAAACCCTCCTTCAGAAAATGTTCCATAATCTATATATATAAAAGAGTAGCGTTACTGACTGACGGATGCTTCATCGCACAGCCCAAACGGCTGAACTAAAATCATGAAATTTTGATAGTAAATGTGTTTTTGGTTATGTAGATCCACTAAGGAGAGATTTTTCTTAAAATTAGCAGATTGAAATTCGTACTTTTAAGGGGTAAAAACGTGCAACAAAGGGGATTTTGGTACCTTTTTGGCCCTTTATAACTTTTGAACTAATTAACATAATAAAATTTTTATAAATATTTCGGTAACATCTCCCAAAATTATGACAAACCTGTTTCGTACTAAGTTTGTCATTCCGTTTGTAATTTCTATAATAAAATTTTCCGACCCCATAAAGTATATATATTCTGGATCCTTATAGATAGCGAAGTCGATCAAGCCATGTCTGTCTGTCTGTATGTTTGTTGAAATCAGTTTTTAGAGGACCCCAGATATCAACGAGATCCGAATCTTCAATAATTCTGTTAGACGTGCTTTCGGGAAGATCGGTATTTAAAATCAGCAAAAACGGTCCATAAATAACGGAGATATAAGCAAAAATATGAGACAACCTCTGAAAATTTCATCAGAAATTTAATCTAAGACAACCTCTGAAAATTTCATGAAAAACTGAGATTTTTTATTCATGCTCAAACAGAAATTGCAAAAAACAAAATACACAATCATACGGTAAATTTTGTTATTGTACTCTTGTTTATAAAAACAAGGCAGAGCGTGAGTATCAGAGCGAGAGCAGCACTAGCGTGTTGTTATTGGCTGGAAACATGTAATTAAGTACTTTTTCATTCTACAAAAGGTACTTTTTGAAAATTCTATAATATTGAAACTAGAAACATGAAATTAATTATGTAGAGCCTGGATTAAGTGGGAACCCATAAAAGGGGACTTTAAAGTACTTTTTCGTTCTTCATAAGGTACTCTTTGAAATTTCTATAATATTGAACCTAGAAACGTGAAATTAAGTATGTAGAGTCTGGATTAAGTGAGAACCCATAAAAGGGGACTTTTTGGTACCTTACCGTTTTGCAATTGGTATTTTTTGATTTTTTGCAATAAAATTCGTACTGACTGTTTTTAACACATCATGGTGAGGGTATATAAGATTCTTTTTGAGTGTAAAAGAGAGAAAACTGTATTTATGGTACTTTTTTTAGCACATATTCCTATTAAATTAAGGTGCATTTCACTGGAGAAAAAAGTACCAAAAAGGGGAAAAACGGGAAATTTAATTTTATTCAAACACATTGAGCCAATTTTTTTTTATAATTTGAAAAAGTAGTTTATTTACTCACACAAAATAAACTGTTGGTATATTATTTGGGAATTCGAGTACTAAGGCGTATATAAAACCAAATTCGAGTAAATTGATTGGTACATTTTAAAAGCACTATTTTTCTGGAACAAATGAATGCAGATTTCAATCGTTTGAGTTTTACCTGTGATACATAGATTTAAACACGAAATATTTTGTGAACTAAATTCTCGAAAATGTATATTTCAAAGCGAAAAGAGGACAAATATGATTATTAAACAAACATGGTCCTCATTGAATAAGATTCTTTAAGAGAGAACTTTTTAGTACTTTTTGTCTCATAAATGGTGTGAATAATTTTCTTTAAGTGGGAACTATTTGGTACTTTTCTATTCTTCAAATGCTATCTTTTAGATTCATTATAATGGTTAATCGGAACATACGGCCCTTATTAAATGAGAATTTATTGAGAGAGATTTTTGTATTTTTTCGTTTTTCCGATGGTACTTTTTGATATTTTTACGATATTGAACATAGATATTGAAAATAAAATTTAAAATGTAGGGGCCTTAGCGAATGAGAATCTACTGAAACGGACTTTTGGTACTTTTTCATTCATTAAAATTATATTTTTTGAATTGCATTTTATATCGAACACAGAAACATACAATTTTTGAATAAATGATAATCTATTAAAGTTATTTTATAGGAATTTTTTTTAAATAGTACTTTCGAAATTTTCTATAATGTGAAAGCTAAATGAATGAAACTAAAAATACAATCATCATACTGAATGCGAATTTAATTACGTGATATTGAACGTATAAAACTGAAATAAGTAAAAACATGCAAAATATGCTATGAAAATGTTAAAAATGCAAAAAATATATGCAATTTATAGCAAAAAAATATGCAACAACAAATAAATGCTATTTTTTTCAAATTCGTTAATTAGAAAAGAAAAATAATTAAAATATATTTTGAGTTACTGACTAAAAATCATATAAGTATGTCATTATAAAGGCCTCATCTTCTGTTAAATCCGCTGAGAAATTTTAAATGCGACTTAAAGGTACGAACAACTGTTTTTTACCCGTATTTAAAAATTTTGAAAGTATTTTTAAAATTAAAAATTTGATTATTGTTCTTCTCAGATCCATCCATCTCAGGATTTTTTTAGGGATCCTATTTGCATACAGTAGATATCAAAATAAAACTGAAATTTGAGGGTTTCAAAAACTAAATTGTACTTGGTCTTAGAGTAGAAGCTTAAATATCCATAAATCCTCAACTGTAGGTACGTCAATTTTCTAAAACATTTGCTCGATTTAACTTCTTTTACAGAATTTAAAAAATTGTTTTAATATGTTTATTGTTAGGCATTTATGTCTTAACGTTTTTATAAATTTAAAAATTTAAGTCACGTATTTTTAAAAACAATTAAGGCGAAAATAAATTCATTTATTTTTATTAAATGCAAACAAATATCGCTCACGCAAAAAGAGCACGCATTGTCATTTAAACATTCACACACCTCAACTAAAGAAAACCAACAGCTAGTATGACAAATCTAATCAATCAAAATTATTTATCGTACAAAACCGGCCAAACAAAATTTTCTAACTAAAGTGCTAGTTTGTCATCGTTTATAATGTCCTTCACTGTAAGTAGGATTTTAAATTTTTTGATAGAGAGGCTATGATGCTCTTTTTGCATAAACGTATATTTTTTCTTAGATAGATAGATAGATAGATAGATAGATAGATAGATAGATAGATAGATAGATAGATAGATAGATAGATAGATAGATAGATAGATAGATAGATAGATAGATAGATAGATAGATAGATAGATAGATAGATAGATAGATAGATAGATAGATAGATAGATAGATAGATAGATAGATAGATAGATAGATAGATAGATAGATAGATAGATAGATAGATAGATAGATAGATAGATAGATAGATAGATAGATAGATAGATAGTGTGGCAGACCAAAGCCTTAACATATATTTTTTCTAACAACTATAAAAAACCAAAAGCCAGAAAAATCATTTCTATGCCTAAAATATTATTTTAAAATTTAAATTAAAACATTGACTTTGGCAAAAATATTGCACAACATTAGCACTCGTCATCGAATTTGATCTTGTAGCTTTAAACTTATTATTTAGTTTTCAGTGGCAAATAATTTGCTCGCTTTGAATACAAATAAATTTAAAATTTTGTTTTATGTTTTTTATTCAGTTTCTTACCAAAACAAACTGATTTTGAATAAATTTATTTATGCAGTTTAAATCAATTCTGTCGCTGGAATTGAATGAATGAATATGTACTTATGGTTGGAGGGTTTGTTTGTTTTGTTCGGTTAGTTTGTTGGTATTCAACGCAAAAATTTTTGGGCCAGTGTCAATAGTTTTATTTTTTTGATTTAATTTTATTTATAAATATTTTTTTTGTAAATTACAATTTATAAATTTATGTTTGTGTGCATGATTTTTGTTTTACAAAGTCTTTTGTTTGAATCAAAAATTGTGTCTGGTCTCGTACACAAATCGCATTTATTGTTCAATGACCTTGAATATACGTTCCATTATTTTTGGTATATTCAAGTGTAAGTTTTAGTTTAGTTTGTTTATTTACTTATAGTGTTGTTGTTGTATTTATAACTATTATTTATAATTTGTACAAATACAAATTTTGTTTTTTTTTTTTTTTTTGTGGAGAACATGAATATTAAAATCAAAGAAAAAATTTAATAATGTAAACAAATTAAGAAAAATAAACAACCGGCAAATTTTAATACTTCTTATAATTTGTTGTACTTGAAAAATAATGATTTTTGTTTTGTTTTTCCCTCAAAGAACTCATGTTAATGTTGTACTTTCAGAAATATACATTAAAATGTTTTTACTTTAAAAATGTCAGCTCCCAACGCAAGTAAAAGAAGTAACACAGAATTTTGTAAGTTGGACTATGTTTAAGTATACTGCACAATGGGTTCGATGGCAGCTAAAGTGCCGATTTATTCGAATGATCTTAAATACATTAAACTTTTTAAATGCCAAAGTCGCGCTACTTGCTGATTCATCATCGCACTGAACCTAAAATCATAAAATTTTTACAATTAATACTTTTTTTGAGATTTGTATATTTAGGGGTTAAAAAGGAAAAACTGTTACTCTTTACAACAAGACCGATAAAGGAAAAATTTTAAATTGTTTAAGAATATGGGAGTTTAGCACTTTTTTACCAAATTGTGAAAAACAGAAATTTTAGTTTTATTGAAACATAGTGAACAAATTTGTATAAAATTGCAAGAATTACTTACTCTCACAATTGGAATGCTATTTTGGAATTCGGGTTAAGTTCGGTTCTAATTTTACCACAACTTTTTACAAAAAAAAAAAAAAAGATTTCACTATTTCATCGTTTGGCACATTCTTCCAAGGACAAAGGCTTTTAAAAATGGTTGAAATCGGTTCATTATTCCATTCCATGATTCCCATGACTCCCTTACAAACTCCCCTTCAGAAAATGTGTTTACCCCGTGTCTATATTAGACAAATATTTTGTTATGCTAAACTTCAAATTCTTATCATGATAAAAAATTAGCAGGGACAGACTACATTTATTAGAATTTTAATGTTGTCTTTATAACAAACGTCATTTTTTTTTTTGTAAAATTTGTTTAGAATTTTGTTTTTGTGCAATTAAGATTGATTTTTAACATAAATTTTAAACAAATTTGTGTTTTTTACAAATTTTGCATTTAATTTTCATTGTTTTTATACAATATAGCAATATTTCAATAAAATTATGTGTGAGTTGTCATGATAAAATCGGCATTTTGTTACCACTATACATTAACATGAACAAAATACTGACAATTTTGCTCCTGACGTTTTGTCAAGTGCCGTGATAATGGATACGGGGTACAGGTCAAAATTCACTTATAAACACTAATAAACTATTAAATTCTACATTAATAATTTATATAATAAAGTAGATATTATTGTTTATAAGTGAATTTAGAAATAATTTTTCAGAAGAGTACTTCAGATGGGACCTGAAGACCGACCATTAAGAAAACCAGTAGAATTATTAAGAATTTATTGTGAGCTCAAGGAACCTATTAGAGAGGTATGGTTATATGGGGGCTAGCGAAATAATGTACCGAGTTTAACTATTTTCAATATGCTTTGTATGTGGGTCAAAATGTAACCCTTTCATGGGACAAAATGTATGTGCCAAATTTCATTAAATAGCGTGAGCACAATATTTACATACAGACAGACGGCCGGGCATAATTAATTTATATTGCTAATTGCGACCTGAAGAGTGCGCATAAGGTTTACATGGACTCAGTGATTCTGGGCCGATTAGTATACTTTAAGCTAAGTGTAGGACAAACAACATCACAAACCCATAATACCCTCCCCGCTACACAGCCCTAATTGAATAAAAATCCATAAAGGGAACATTGTTGGTACTTTTTCGTTTATAAAATGGTACTTTTTTGAAACATTTAATTTAAAACGACAAAATGAGAATCTGGGTACAATAATATTAAACACAAAATCATAAATTTTAATAATCACTTTTATACATTCAATATCACCTGATTAGATTCGCATTCAGAAAGAAGTTTGTATTTTTAGTTTCATTTATTTAGCTTCCACATTATAGAAAATTTCAAAAATACTATTTGAAAAAAGTATTATAAAATACCTCTAATAGATTATCATTTATTCAAAAATTGTATGTTTCTGTGTTCAATATTATACAATTCAAAAAATATAATTTTTAAGAAAGAAAAAGTACCAAAAGTCCTTTTCAGTAGATTCTCATTTACTAAGGTCCCTACATTTTAAATTTTATTTTTAATATATGTGTTCAATATCGTAAAAATGTCAAAAAGTACCATCGTAAAAACGAAAAAATACAAAAATCTCTCTCAATAAATTCTCATAAGTATAAATAAATTTTACCTTAGTGAAAAGTACTAATAAAGAATACAAAGAAAAATGGTGCTTTCAAAAAGTACCAAACAATTTGGTCCTTTATAGGCACTACTCAAATTCCAAAATAATATACCAACAGTATATTTTGTGTGAGTAAATAAACTACTTTTTCAAATTTTTAAAAAATTGGCTCAATGAGTTTGAATAAAATAAAATTTCCCGTTTTCCCCCTTTTTGGTACTTTTTTCCCCTAGTGAAATGCAACAAGTAAGAGTGTTATATTCGGCTATGCCGAATCTTTTATACCCACCATCAAATCACTGTTATATAAATGAATATTTTATTATTATATATCGATATTAATGAGAACATCAGGGTAATATTTGAAAGAGGTCCATTAATGGGGGTTTTACTATTGACAGTGCTAATTTTTATAGCGAGTAGGGGTATTTATATATATAAGGACCAATTCTCATTAAAGTCTGTAGGAAGATTTCAGTTCCTTATTTGTTTAAAATTTCATCGATCTACTTGTATTTTGAAGCCACTAAGGAGCATTAAAGTCATAAAATATGGTAGTGAGATTTTAAATCAAAATTGTTTTATGTCGAGTTGCATTGCGGTATTCGTATTTTTCGCGTCATTTCTGGGGCGGAATTTATATGGGGGACTGGTCCTCATAAAAATTGATAGAGTGATTTCGGTTCCTATAAAAGAGATAGAGATATTAGCTTACACGAAACTAGTTTATGTTGAATTTCATAAATCTACTGAGCCAGTACTGAGCTTTAAAGTAATTTCCTGAAGGAGCCTTATATGAGGGTAGCGTCAATTATAGACCGATCTCCGTAAAATTTTGTAGAACGATCTTAGTTCCTACAGGTCAGCTTTATATCGAATTTCATCGCTTTACTCGTTTTTTAGCCCATTGCTTTACTCGTTTTTTTTATGGGGACATTATATGGGGACATTATAGCTCAATTAAGGCTCGATCCACATAAAATTAGGTTAAGAGTTTTTGACTGGCAAGAAACTGAATTAAGTCGAAAGAAACTTAGTTAAGGGTCTTAAAGTATTTTCTGATAGGGACCTTATGTTAGGGTTATGGTCAATTAAGGCCTGTTCCACATAAAATTTGGTAAAGAGATTTTGGCTTGTGAAAAACTTCTGTGAAATTTCATCGCTATACTCGTATTTTTAAGGCAGTAATGAGCGTTAAAGTAGTTTTATGGAGGGGACCTTATATGGGGGGTAGGGTCAATTATAGATCGATCCACATAAAATTTGATGGAAAGGTTTTGGTTCCTAAGATACATACTTATGTCAAATTTCTTCGCTATATTAGTATAAGGCCCCCTTTTCTGAAGGGGGCCTTATATGGAGGGAAGGGTCAATTGTGAACCGATCCACATAAAATTTGGTAAATTTTGACTTGTATAAATCTTACTTCTGTGTAATTTCATTGCTATAGTCCGATTTTTAAGCCAGTAATGAGCATTAAAAAAATTTATGGGGGGACTTCTTATGGGGGGTAGGGTCAACTATGGACCGATCCACATTAAATTTGGTAGAGAGATATTGCCTAGTATAAAACTTATTTCTGGGAAATTTGGTAAAGAGATTTTGGCTAGTATAAACTTCTGTTAAATTTCATCGCTTTAGTCGTATTTTTAAGCAAGTAATGAGCGTTATAGTAATTTTATGGAGGGTCTTTATATGAGGGGTAGGGTCAATTATGGACCGATCCACATACAATTTCATAAAGATTTTTGGCTGGTAAGATACTTCCTTATATCAAATTTCATCGCTATATTCGTTTGTTTAAGCCAGTAATGAGTGTTAAAGTCATTTTCTGAAGGGGACGTTATATGGGGGGTAGGGTCAATTATGGACCGATATACATAAAATTTGGTTTTGAGATATTGGCTTGCATAAAACTTATGTGTGTCGAATTTCATCGCTATATTCCCATTTTTAAGCCAGTAATGAGCGTTAAAGTCATTTTCTGAAGGGGACCTTATATGGGGGGTAGGGTCAATTATGGACCGATCCACATAAAATTTCATAGAGAGGTTTTGGCTAGTAAAAAACTTACTTATGTCAAATTTCATCGCTATACTTGTATTTTTAAGCGAGTAATGAGCGTCAATTATGGACCGATATACATAAAATTTGGTTGAGAGATATTGACTTGCATGAAACTTATGTGTGTCGAATTTCATCGATATATTCCCATTTTTAAGCCAGTAATCAGCTATTTAGTGATTTTCTAAAGGGGACCTTATATGGGGGGTACGGCCAATTATGGTCCTATGTCCGCCATAATTCAGAAATATTTTTCAGACGTCAAAAAACTGACCTGTGCGAAATTTTGAGGTATTTGCATCATAAACAACGAATTTGTGAATTTTTGAAGCTATTTATACAATATTCCGGGGGGTACAGTTGTATGGGGGCTATGTGAAATCGTTGACCGATTTTGCCCATTTTCAATACCAAACATTTCTGATAAATAAAATATATTTTGGGAAAATTTCATCTCAATATCTCTTATTTTGTGGACGCTATCGTGCCAACAACAGACAGACGGACGGACATGGCTAGATCGTCTTAGAATCTTACGAGGTCCCAGAATATATATACTTTATGGGGTCTTAGAGCAATATTTCGATGTGTTACACACGGAATGACAAAATCAATATACCCCCCATCTTTTTTGATGGTAGGTATAAAAATTTTATTACAATACATATTACAGAGTTAGTCCGTAATTTAATAGGAATAATTCAATAAACCGAAAAAGTTTTCTTAATGTGCTAAAAAAAAGTACCAAAAATACAGTTTTCCCCTTTTTTACACACAAAAAGGGCTAAATTTTAAATAAGTACGAAACAGTGTCTAATAATTGTTGTAGATATATTCAAAATATTTACAAAAATTGTATTTTGTTTATTAGTTAAAAAGTTATAAAGGGCCAAAAAAAGGTGCCAAAATCACCTTTGTTACACATTTTCACCCTTTAAAAGTACGAATTTAAAAAAGTACCAGACACACATCTGCTTATTTTAAGAGTAGATACATGTGCATTTAAAATTTTTATTGTATCACTAATATTAGGTAAGATAATTAAGAAATCCTGTTTTACCCCTAAATGTACAAATTTCCAAAAATCCCTCCTTAGTAGATCTATATATCCAAGAACACATCTACTGTCAAAATTTCATGATTCTGGACTGTACGATGATGAATCAGTCAGTCAGTTACGCTACTCTTTTATATATAAATTACTTTATATTTATTATATTTTTATAATCATCTATAGCGGTGCAATTCGACATAAATATGATTCAAACCTAAATCTTTTTTGTAAAAATGTATAACGATAGGCCCATAATTAAGTCTATCAATCACATTAAGTTCCCTTCAGAAATTTACTTTAATCCTCATAACTGTCTAAAAGATAGATATAATATAAGAACCTAAATCTTTTCGTACATAATTGGCCCTACTCCGCATATACGATCCATTTCAGAAAATTACTTTAATTCTCATTACTGGCTCAAAACTGAGAGTACAGCTGAGAAATTCTATGTAAACAAGTTTTATTGGTCCTTAATTGATTTTGATGATTATTGGGAAATGAGTATTAACTATATATTCTGTTGAAGAGTCTCGTTCGTCCATCTATAATTGATTAGATTAGATTCATTAAGTCAAGAGAAGCCTTTGTCTTGTCTATATGCATATTTGCAGTAGCTTTTCTGTGAGATAGGGCTGTTAAGGTTTATTCTTATAGCTTTTATTAAAGGCTTTACATATATCTTAGAAATCTCTGAATTCCGCCATATAGAAAAGTTTTTATTTGTCATAGTGATTGGAGAATAAACTTAGAATTCGACGGTTATTATTTTTGTTAAGACTTCTTTATTTTAAAGAGAAGAAGATGGAAGAAGGTGATATAATCGTTGGACATGAATGCATTTAAGTTCATTGATTCGTAAGTATAATACATATCCTATCAATATACTTTAAAACATATTGTTTTTTTTTCAATTTTTCCATACAATGTGTAAAACATGTTTCCGCTGATGTCATAAATCTTACATTTACAATATATTATTATAAAAAAATCGATAACAAATTTAAAAACACATTTAATAAATTTCATTGTGACACTTTCGATATCGATTTAAATAAAAAGTAAAATTGTACGAAAAAAAATGTTACGACAAACATTAATAACAATCTACTTGTTCGAACATTGATTTAGTGCTGAAGATCCATTAATATTTTATTATAATTGATACAAAGAGTAATAAATTTACAATGTCACAATGAGAAAACACCATTTATAAAAAAAGGTTACAAAAAGTTCAAATAAGTGTATGAAAAAGTTCAGCGATCTTTGTGACCTTATTTGTATGATTCGCCTTTGGTGAAAATTCACCAAGCATGAAATTTAAAAAAATTTTATTTTATTTAAATAATTCATATTACACATTTTTATAAAACTATAATGGAAATTTTTGATTTATGTAAATATGTATATTAAAATTTTAAGAGTAAAGAATAGTTTTTAGGTCATACTTTTTTCCACCTTGTTACTTGTCGAACGATTTAGTTAATTAAATGATTTTTTATGATTTATTAAAGTGTGTTTTTTATTTAAATTATAAATTCTAAAATGTCTGTTTCAACTTTTTCCGAAAGAGAAATGTTTTCATACATAAGAATCCAATTAAATTAATTGGTTACACTGTGTAAATCGAATGCGGTTATGTACTACAGTGTTTTAGTCTGAAGTCATGAGAAATCTCTAGATGTTATAATAACATCTAGAGATTTCTCATGATTTCAGATTATACCCATATATCTTAATAAGATTTGGATATGAAAAAAAATTGTTTCTCTTAACGGCTAGTGTGGGCATTTACTGAGAAAATGGAAGACTGTTTCTTCCTTCTCCTTGTCTTAACAGCCACAACAGTGGTCATTGAAGGGAAACTTTATTCTCAGGGACCTAAATAAGGGTAATGTCAAACGGTCCAATCCTTGGTATTGCTTTTATCTATTGCCTGACTAAGAGTGAAGTGGTAGTTTACGAGTTTAGTGAAAGAAGTGGATTCTCGACAAAAATTCCCATTTTTCCACGAATATTGAGACCGTATAGTACCCTAGTAACTGGCGTCAGAGCAAATAGTTCAGTCAGAAAAGCGATATCTGTAAAGATTCTATTTAATTGCTCCTAGAAGTAACTCTGCCTTTGGAATCTCTATGAGAGTCTGTGTGTAAGATTGTTGTAACAGTTCGACTGCGGTCGATAGTTCTTTCCGGGGGAAAAAACTTTCGTACAGCTGTCGCTTGGTTGACAATTTTTGGCCGAATATGACTTCGGTCGTTCCGGAGTGAAGATTTGTCATAGGACCTTGTGTATAGTATAGATTAGTTCATATGTTCTTGATGAATGAAACCTCGTTACGTTGCAAGATAATATGCAGATCCATAGGTAGGATAAGCAATATAGCATTCAAAACTTCTAGTTCTTAGATCATATTTTATTCTAATGTAAGCCGATTTCGGAACTTTGTATAGCTGATCTACAAATATCTTACGACAGTTAGACGACTGTGGACAGACTGACGACTGTGGTCTTTTGGATGTTTAGTTTCCAGATTTCAAACCACATCCTTAGTAGGGTTTCGCTGAAGTCGGCTGCATGACGGCGACATCAAACTTGCAGCCTGTAATGTTTATTTAGGCCTTGCATCGAAACTTTAATATTATTATTGAGGGCATAATCAGTAGGAGAACTGTTAACCATCTTTAATAGTTTAATTTTAATAAAAATAAATATCTTGATTCCAAAATATGATTAATTATCTCAAAAATTTTTTTCTTTACAGAGTGTCATAATAGCCGATGGTTCCGAACAGTACAAACGTTTCATACAAACACCACAACCATTAACCTTTAAGGTTTATATATTTAATGTAACAAATCCCCACAAGGTACAACAGGGTGCCTTACCAATTGTTAAAGAAATTGGACCCTATGTTTACAAGTAAGTCTTAAAAAAAAATTTATATATTTCTTTTGTTGAAATTGTTTTAATATATATATTTTACTTAGACAATATAGAGCGAAAAAAGTGAAACATTTTTCACATGATGGTTCAAAAATTACATTTGTTCAAGATCAATTGTATACTTTTGACGCAGAGGCATCGGCTCCGTTTAGGGAGAGTGATCATATAGTGGCTCTGAATATGCATATGAATGTAAGTTACACGATAAGTGTTTTCAGTCAATTCATGTTAAATTTATTAAATTTTCGATTGAAATTGATAAATTTTTAATATTATTATGAATAAAAGTTTTGGAGGGGAAATAGGGTGAATAGAAATTACAATTGCCCATTTTCCCCTTTTTGCACTTATATATTTATTTTCAACACCATTTATTAAATTTTTGTTAATTTTTATTTTACATGTACTCTTTTTCGACACCATTTTCTAGGCATTTTTACAAGTATTCGAAAGAGAAATCACAGACATTTTACAGGGTTTTGCCAATAGAATAAATTCACGCCTGAATAGAACACCAGGCGTGCGAGTATTGAAACGTTTAATGGATCGTATTCGTGGGAAACGTAAAGTAATTTTTATCTTTTACAATTTATATTTCTCCAGCAAATTTTCAATATTATTTGGCATTTTACTAAACAAAAGTATAAGATAACCACAATATATTATATATTTATTTACATAACTACATACATATTTAACGCTTTTAAATCGTAAATATAAAGGTTTTACTAATTAATATTAATAAATGTATATAGTGGTGGACCTATATTTTACTAAAATTAATTACTAAATCTGATCATATGATTTCGTACACCAACATTTACCTAAAAAGCAACATTTTCTGAATTTGTCTATTAAGAGTATTTATTCGTTTTGAAAATTTAAGAATAGACTACACAAACTCTTCAGGACACACTTTGTAAGAACCTAAACTAAGACACTTTGGTGTGAAATTAACATTTTGCCAATATAAATATGATATATTATAAAAGGTTTGATGCAACCCTCCATAGTTCATTATTCTCAAATAGGAAAACTTAAAAATTTAAAGTTTATAACGTTTTTTTATATCCAAAATATGCATTGTCCAAAAAAGATTACCAAAAAAGTTTAAGGCCGAAATGCCAAAGATAACAATGATCATAAGTTCAGTAAACAGTTTAATATTTGCCAAATGTCCTATTTCCCTACGGCACATTTTCTCTATTTTCTACGGGGTCAGTTAAAGACGACTTAGCTCTTTAGTGAGCCTTGCATAGATGAGTCCATGTATAAAATCGAATATTTGAGATATCTTATCTAGTACCATTGCTACACCGTTGATTAACTTCTGGGATGCAAAAACAATGGTTTAAAATGTGCCGCCGTGAAATAGACAGCAGAGATACAAGCCGAAATATTAATATTTTTCAAGCCGCGCCGACGCCGTTTTCTTTCGGCTCAAAAGCTAAGTCGGCTTAAACGTAGCCGCTGATAAAGATTGGAATCACACATGTATTTCAGAAAATAAATTCACCAATTTAAACGGAGTTGCCACTCTTTTAAATTATTGCAAATTCAAAGGGTTGCCACACAATATTGTGCTATTATTAAAAATGTGAAAACCACTATAAATGCCATTTTCTGAAGGAAAGGTTTAATTTAGCCGACAATTTAGACGCAGCCGATATTTTCTATAATAAGCCGCCGCCACCGACCTAAAATGGTTACGCCGCCGCCGATCATTTTGCAACGGCTTGTATCACTGATAGGCAGTTAATGACGACTTATCATCGCCCTTTAGTAAGCCTTACATAGGACAGGCAGGAGGCAGTTTTATACATGGTTTTGTCAATCCATCCATAAGCACTTTGCACGAATACTTGAGCTATCTTATCTCGTGTAATTGCTACCCCCTTGATTAACTTCAGAGATATAAAAACATTACTTTCAAAACACTAGTTTCAAATGGAATTTTCTCGGTTGATTCGGTAACTTCACTTAGAGATGTAATCTGTAGATCGATATATGAATCAAATCAGTCAAATTGCAGTTTAAAGTCACTCACTGTGGTAAGATTGTTATGAACAGAGTAAACTCAAAAACCTACCCAGAGAAGTAAGGAAAATTCAATTGTTTCATTCGTAAAAGATCTTGCAAGCATGGCCATTCAGCCCAGCATTCTTTTCATTCGCTCGGCACTCATATTTAGACAAACATCCGATTTTCAATGTGCACGGGTCTGTATTTTCGAATTTTTCGAAAAATGTTCTTTAGTAAGAACAAATGGAAAATTCAAGCTCCACATCCAAGCCCTGTCCGGCCAATGCATCTACTAACTCATTACCCTGTACAACACAGCGTACCACTGCCCAACATAGCCTTACTGCACGCAGAGAAAAAATATAGTTGTGGTAACCATAATCTAAGAGCAACATATTATGGATAGAGTTATGGTTAAAGTTAAAACATATTATGATCATTTTTACTATCAAGAAATATTATATTATGATCACTATCAGTATAATAATCTATCTTATTATGATTAAATATAGTCCAAATATTTCATAATAATATAGTTTTATTAATCATAATGTGCTGTTGTAGCATCATATTGTAGTTTCAAGCAACCACATTATGGTTTCATTTAGTCATATAATGGCTTCCAGTAATCATATTATTGTTTCAAGTAACCATATTATGGTTACAAGTAGTCACATGTCTTCATGTAACAATATTATGGTTACATATTAAACATAATACGGTTAATTTAATGTGCTCGGCGTAAAATGCAATTATTTGTTAATTTTCTTTTAAACAAATACAAAACTTCCAAGCACTGATATTCCCATAGAAATATATATCCACACTTTCATGCCAATATAAACACAATATAATTTTTTTTAATTTTTTGTGTACTATTTTATTAACATATTTATTTCTATTGTTTCCTATTATATTTTTAGATATTATTTATTTTTCACAATTATTTTAACACTGCGTTTGTTTAACGATTTATTTAATCCGATCTAGTACGGATAAACCATACAACTGATAGAAAATTGGCGATACCAAAATATTTTTAATAGTAAACGTATTTTACTTATATCTTAAACATTATATGGATAAACGTGTAAAATCCTAAAATTTTATGGTTATTTGATAGTTTAAATGATTCTAAATAACACAATATGTTTAAATAATTATCATTATTTATTTGTTGTAAAAATAATTATTTTTCAGAGAATCATTCTCAAATTTATAATTGTCATAAACATATAAATGTTTTCAGTAACTAAATTATTGATGAAGTTCAATAAAAATAACAATTGTTTGGTTACGACAACAAAATATTGTTACAAACAACATAGAATAGTTGTCCTAACCATGGCGAACCATGTTTTTTCTCTGCGTGTGTGTTTAACCCGTAATATAAGTTTCTTAAAACAATAATTCATTTTCTCTTCAATTACTTAGATCAAAAAAATTAAAAGAAATCGAAACCTAAGTAAGCCAAATCCTGCATTACATGCGTTTCCTAAATCACATTAATTCTTTGAGATATCGTGGCCCTAATTTAAGTTTTTGTATTTTTAAGCGTTTAAAAAAATGTAATATCATCTGAAAATCCAATCGTTACAGATACTACATTTGTAAAAGATTTCCCCCTACGGCACTTTCCAAAACTCCTCTCTGTTTTGCCCCATACTGTAGAATATAATATACATATTCAAATATAAAATGAGGGGTTTGTTAATTTTAAGTACATACATTAACTGTTATTTAAACTTACTACATGTTATAAACACTAAACCCAATATCTATTGATCAACCACAAAAAAAAACAGACAATGCTAAACAAATATTATATTGTTACCGGTCTTTTGGTCCATTGATCTGTAAATTAAACTAAAAAAATATATATTTTTTCTATATATTTCTAAACTATAATTATCATCATGTTTGTCAACAAGTTTTTGCATGTCTTTGCATATATTTCTTATTGTTTATAATTTTTTTTTAAGATTGTTTTTATTTTGTAGATGGATGGGTTGACTGTTTGATTATATTTATTGCCAAAATGTGTTGCATGTTAAAAACCGCTAACAAATTATTTGCTAAACTACTTATAACATTTATTTTTATTGTTGTTTTTCATACAATGAATTCGGTTATTTTATAACACTTAATATGCTATTATTAAATAATAATAAAAATATTAAAGAAAAAAGTAAACTTGCAAAAATATTTTCGCATGAATTATATTTATTTAAAGTTAGTGTTAGTTTCTGGTTGATTGCTATGTTTAATTACTAATTTGTTAATAAATGTTGTTATTTTGTAGTCGATTTTGTCTATTTTCACGCATGAGTTATTTTTTTAAAGTTTCTACTGGATTTTTGCATGACAAACATAAGACTGTCTAAAATTCCGGAAGTTTCGATTTGGCATTGCAGATTTAATTGTAATACATAAGCGGCTAATCACAATCTTGTGTATTTTTATTGCAAATTTAGGCGATGGTGAGCAAAATTTCTCAATTAATGGAATTTTTTCCAATGACATAGAATTCTTTTCGTTAAAGGAAAATTAATCTTGGTTCCTGCATTCATTTCTTTATGTTTGATAGCAATACTTTCACATGCTATATCATATCAAACCAATCAAACATGAATGAAAGTATATAACAATATATGTGTATATAGGGTTGTCTCATGGACCTCATTTTAGTAGATCTCAGTATAAAAATTTCAAAAATGTTTCTTTTTGAAATGGGTCTCGACTCTTAGCACCCTTAATTGCACCTACGGTTATCGTTTAACCGAAAGTTATTCTGTCGATTTAAATATTTTTTGTATGAAAACTGTCAATTTAACCTTAAGATAAAAAGTAACCAGACATTGTGATAATGGGGGTTAGAGTATTAAAAGAGGCCTAGGCATAAATTCCTACAGACATTCCTCTGCCTCGGTAACAGCACCGAACTTATCACGAATAATAAACATTATTGTGTATCCGTCTTTTAACACTTTAACGCACAAAAGTAAACCGCTGGATATAATATGGATATGGATAATTTTTAATATATATGGAAAAAGTGTTTTTGATACATATCGCATTATCCTTTTTGACATGTAGTGACAACAAATTCTAAAAAAATAACGTAATTTCCTTTGAAAATAAGCATTTACTGTAGTCGTGAACTGAAAATAAAACTCTAAATTGAGAAAAATGTAAAACAAAATTTTGGGACTCAGGTAGCCCGTACATGTGAAAGAGTTAATAACAAACATTCTTTTTCCGTGAATATGTGTCACGTGAACTTTGAAAGTGAAACAAAAAATTTAATAATATTGTTCCCTCAATCTGTAATGAGACCAAGTATTATTGGTAAGGAACTTATACGTTGCGCAAAAAGTAGCCTATAGATAGATAGATAGATAGATAGATAGATAGATAGATAGATAGATAGATAGATAGATAGATAGATAGATAGATAGATAGATAGATAGATAGATAGATAGATAGATAGATAGATAGATAGATAGATAGATAGATAGATAGATAGATAGATAGATAGATAGATAGATAGATAGATAGATAGATAGATAGATAGATAGATAGATAGATAGATAGATAGATAGATAGATAGATAGATAGATAGATAGATAGACAGTTAGATATCAAAACTTTATGTACGGCAGTAACCATTAGCGTTGATTTCATATGGTTGGAAGGACCATTTGTATTTATCAAATTACGATATATTTTCCCATGTTTCATTACAATTTTGCTCTTTAACTTAATAACTAATTTAAATACTTCTCTGTATATATTCTTAGAACCCTTTAAATGGGTAGAAAATATTTTCCATACACTACTTAATGATGCAAAAGTAAGTTGTACAAAAACCTTAATGCTAAAAAAATTAACATTTTCTTAATTAGTTATATCTATCTCTATTTTAAAAGCTATTTTATTAAAGGTAAATTGGTATTTAAATAATTGGAAATATTTAGCATGTACATTATAATTAAATAATTAATTAAGTTTTTGCTTATAAAGTCACAAAATTAAATACAAATTGTGTAAAATGAAACGTTTCTTATGAATGCTTGTAAATTAACGCTTATAACTAGTAATTAAAACATATTATTTTTTTAAACCTGTATCTTTTTTTAATATTATTTTAAATAAAATATTTTTATTTTATAAACCTAACCACAAATTTTAGTCGGTATTGCAAATTGGGGAAAATGATCCCAGTTTGGCTCTGCTATTGGTACATTTAAATGCCAATTTAAAGGCCATTTTCAATGATCCCAAAACTATGTTTGTACACACCACAGTCAAGGAGTATCTATTCGATGGTGTGAGATTTTGTATTAACCCTCATGGACTAGCCAAGGCTATTTGTAATCAAATCAAAGATGGTGGTTCCAAGACTATACGTGAACTTAAAGATGGCAGTTTGGCCTTTTCATTTTTTAATCATGTAAGTAAAGAGAAACAAAGAGAAATCATTTCATATAGAACCTCTATTAATTGAATTATTTTCCTTACAGAAAAACGGCACTGGTCACGATGTCTATGAGGTGCACACTGGCAAAGGTGATGCTATGAGAGTTTTAGAAATACAAAAACTCGATGACAATCATCATCTACAAGTCTGGTTGAATTCCAGTGACAACAATGGCACCTCAAAATGCAATCAAATCAATGGCACTGATGCCTCCATGTATCCACCATTTCGTCAGAAAGGTGATTCTATGTATATCTTTAGTGCTGATATCTGTCGTTCCGTTCAATTGTTCTATCAAAAGGAGATAATGTACAAAGGTATACCCGGCTATCGTTATTCGATTGGCGAGAATTTTGTTAATGACATTGGCCCCGAACATGATAATGAATGTTTTTGTGTGGATAAATTGACGAATATTATTAAGCGTAAAAATGGTTGCCTCTATGCTGGTGCCTTGGACTTGACAACCTGTCTGGGTAAGTAAGTAAAGTGTGAGTGAATGATTTATTGTGCGTAAAAAATAGAATGCAAAGTGATGTCAGCATGCAAATTCGATGATAATCAGTCAATAGAGGAAGGTGCATCACATCTAAGTAAAGACCACCGAATTCGCAAAAAGCCCGCCAAATATTCATTAATTTGGTTGGTTGTGTCATTTAACAACTAAATTACTTAAGTACGCATTTCCGTTTTAGTTAGAAGCAACATTATTCTATTTTCAAATTTGCATATTTTTAGCCTGAAGTTTAAATCTAACTAATACGGGCAAGTTGATTAGTTAAACAAATATTGTTATATTTCATTTGAAATTCAGTTGCTGTCAACGTGTCAGACTTAAACGTCTAATTGTTTTTGTTGTCTTAGTTAATATCGGCTTGCTGGTTGTCAGTTGTTTATTCTGAAGAGCATCTCCTTTCACAAAAACGTTGTTGTTACCAACATGCTATTTTTGTGATATTGAATATTTATAAAGACACTAGTCAACAAAAAACATATTTTTGTTATAAATTAAGCAAACATTAAGTTATGTCTGACTATATGAAACCCTACATCCAAATCAATCCATTTTATTTAAAACTTAAGTCGGAGTTTATTAGTAGTTTTCAGAAAATAAGAAAGCTTTCTACAAATGTCAACTTTTAAAGATATGAGTTTTTCTGTCAGCAATGAGCTATAGTCATTTACTGAGGTTCTTATATTTGGACTCAATTATGTACCGAACCTCAACAAACTTGTTAAAGAATTTTTATATCGTAGTCAGTAGTACGCCCTATTTTGTTTTTTTTTTTTGTGGGTATAAAAAGTTTCGGTTGGTTTAAGACCGATCATTTCAGAACATAGATTTGATTGCAGAATTGTATCAATAACTTTTTGTATTAATAAGCTCACAATCTGTAAAAAAAAAACGAAAGAGGAATCCATTTTAAATCTATCTTAAAAGAACTCTAGAAGGCCTATGCCTAAACTCCATCTCCACTTCTAAAGTTAACAGTGCATATCTTTGGACTAGTCATGGAAATTGTGTAGTTTAGTCTATATCAGAGATACAAGCCGAGACGCCGCCAGTAATATTTTGCAAGCCGAGCCGCCACCTTAACCGCCACTTAAACGTAGCCGCTGATAAAAAGTAGAATCGCACATATATTTCAGCAAAGTGAAAAGAGTTGCCACACAACAATGAGCTAATATAAAAATAGTGAAAAGTACTATAATAATGACTGTTTTCTTCAGGAAAAACTTATATAGAGATAGGTTTATATATAACAGACTATTATGCAGAGAACTTTCAATATCATAAACGCTTGTAGGTCATTTTCTGAAGAAAAAGTTAAATTGAGCCGACATTTTAGCGGCCGCCAATATTTTCTATAATAAGCCGCCGACAACGACCAAAAATGGTTACGTCGCCGCCGCTAATCATTTAGCATCGGCTTGTATCTCTGATCTATAGCCTATACTATACCATAGACCAAAACCTACTATTCTATAGGCAGAAAATCTTTTAAATAGTAAAAAAATCCGATAACAGTATAGACTAGTCTACAGAATAGCTCGTTAACAATTTCGATTATATAAGGAAATAAATTTACAATTTTCCTTTTTTTGAAAATTAATATTCAAAAAAGGACAAATGTTCCAGTTTTATCAATGCTTTAGAGAACGGCCTTCATAAAAGGCCCATTTTCAAAAGTCTTCCTCATTATATTAATATTTATATATGACAATATTGTTGTTCAGATTTAGTACACATTTTATAAAAATGAAGTTACGAACAATTGTCTTATTGTGAAAAATCGATTTTATAGATTAAAGACGGAAAATAACGATGTTAAAACATGATTGGAAAAATAGTAGTTTCTTAAGGACGTCCATAATTGGAACATTGGAACATTCATTCGGTTCTGATACAGTAATTCCTTAAATATAAAATTCTAATCAACAATTGAGAATAATATTCGCATTCAGGTTCATATTTATATATTTCTTTAATAATACTAATCTCGAGAATTTCAGCTAAAGTTTTTCCACTTAGAAACCCTAATATAAACATATCTCATTCAGTTACATATTTATATATTATATATAGGGATTAATATATTGTTCCCTTATAAACGAGAACCGAAATCGTTCAAAACCTATAGATCGAACATCTCATTGTTTGGCTTGATGACCCCTTTGCATTGTTGAATTAAAATGGCCCTTAGATGCTATCTCAAAAAAGTAGATGAAATAACTTTTTAAAATTGTTCATTTATATCTGATTTTAATTATAATGCTGATATCTAGTGGGAAGTATATTTTGCATTACGCAAATGTCTTTAGCGCGCAAAAAGTTAATTCACTAACGTTTCTAGGTAAGTATGTTAAAGATGTAAACAACAAACAAAGGATCAAGTCTATTGAAAATGTTTGTAATGGGTCCATGATCGAATAAATACTGGAATTTGGCCATTGTGGGGCATAGAATCATGGCGAATTTAATTGAATTCACTTTCTGAAGAGATATGTACGATAATTGGCCGTATTGAAAATTGAGTATAATTTTCTGACTGGTGTCACCAGAGGTCTATTCGGAGAGTTTATTTAAATGGGGTCTAGGGGAAAATACATGTGTGAAATATAGGGGCATGACTAAATCGATTTTTAGCCGAATGTTTTACTTTAAGTGGATGCAGAATTATACGGTTAAAAAGTTTTAAACTAATTTGGTATTTAGGCTACAAAGATGAATATTTGGGCCCTGGTGGTCCCTTTAAACGCTTCAGAAAAAAGTAATTCCGAAATATTTTTAAAATTTTAGGTGGTAAGGGTAAATGTGGGCCTATCCTTATAAATCTTTGTGGAGGGATTTAAATCTACATTAAAGTTATTTATGCAGAATTTCTTCGTGTTATTAAAATTTATAAGACAATTGTGACCTTAAAGTCATTTTCTGAAGGGAAGTTGGTATAGGTGATGAGATCAAATGAGGAACGATCATTACGAAAATCGGTAGTATCATTAAAACTTTTATCAAGCAAAGTTTTGCCATTTTTGTTGACATACAAGAATATTTAACAAAAAAACCCCATTCGGAGGAGTACAGTTGTATGGGGGCTGGGCAAAATATTGGTCCGATTTCATCCATGAAAATTGCGACCTGTTGCGTGCGCACAAGACTTACAAGGACACACAGATAGACGGACGTATTGACTCAGAAAGTGATTCTAGAATTTAAAGTGGTTGCAATTTTAGAGGTTACAAACACCATCACAAACTTATAATACAATTCAAATTATAGTGGCGTAGAATATAAATACATTAATATGTATGTTTAAATAAAAACCCATTTTGTCTGCCTGTGTAAACTTTGTTTTAAAAATTCTACAGACTATGATTAACTATTTATTATTTTAGACACTTAAGTGTCTTAAAACTAATCATTAATATTAATTTCAGAACCTCTTTTTCTTTTTATAAGTAAGGAGTGAGATCGAAAAATTCTTAACATACATATATGTTTATAAAAAAGAAACCACTAAACTTACAGCTTTATTTTTTTTTATTTGATTCAAATTATTATTACAATTGACAAAAAAAAAATATTTTTATAGTTTTAATCACTAGTGATGAAATTTTGAACCCTTTTCGGAAACCCTTCCATTAACGTTTTTGTAGTGCTTTCTGTCACTTTGCTCGAACATGTAGTCCATCTCCGTTTAAAATCTACCACACTTTTGGACACCTTTTTTGTACTCTTCAATTCTCTTTTAACAAGAGCCCAATATCTCTCCACTGGCCTTAGCTCCGGGCAGTTTGGAGGATTTGCCTCTCTTGGTACAAATACCACATTATTGTTCTTGTACCACTCAAGGGCTTGTTTACTATAGTGACGGGATGCCAAGTCAGGCCAAAAATAAGTGGACACATTATGAAGTCTTATGAATGGAAGCAGCCTTTTTTGTAAACATTCCTTGATGTAAATTTCGGTACTTATAGAGCCCGTTGTAACAAATGATTGGCTTCTTTTGCTGCAACTGAATATTGCTTGCCATACCAAGAACTTTCTGGGAAATTTTGTCTGCTTTTGGGTCCTAAACTTTTCTTCAACATTCCCTCGAGCATCAGCAACATAAAACTTTTGACCTGGAAGTTGCGAAAAATCTGCCAGAACATACGTTTCGTCATCCATTGTGCAGCAAGAATATTTTTTTATAAAACTTGACTTCAATTTCCGTGCTCTGTTTTTGGCCTCTAAATTTTTAGCAGCGTTCCTGTCAGGAACTTTTTGAGCCTTGTATGTTTTTAAGCCTGCATTAGCTTTAACTTTTCGTACCAAATAGTCCGAGCACTTAGCTAACCGAGCTGCTTTCCTACCGGATGTGTTGGGAGCTCTTTTGAAAATGCGTTCTATTTTTTTGGCTTTAGAAACATCATGTGGACCATTCCTTCTACCTGAACCAGGTTTTCTATCAACTGACAAGTTCTCCCGGTACTGTTTAATAACATTGGAAACAGTTTGACGGCAAACCTTTGTATGCTTGGCCAACTTTTTGTAAGACCAAGTTGGGTTTAGTTGAAAATATTTAATAATTTCAGTACGCACTTTTTTCTGGTCACTCATTTTAATCAGATTAACAAAAAAATTAATATAATTGACATTACACATAATAACTGACATGTTTTTCAAAGGTAACTTGATCAAAAAAAAAATCAAATAATACTTTGGTTGAAAAATGTAATGAAAAACGTGTGTTAAGAATTTTTCGATCTCACTCCTTATTTGTTGAATTTAAAAAAAAATCATTTAAAAGTTCTTGCATATGTAAATAATGATGTTGCCATCTCATGGGCGATATCTCAGACGATGAGTAACATTATAGTGAGAAGTTTTACGTTTTATTCTTAAATTTTATTTGCATAAATAATATTTTATTAATTTTTAACGTGTGTGTATATATTTAATCAAAGAACCTATACATTAATCGAAAATGTTAAAGTTCTTAAGAACTAACAAATATTATGTAAATTAAGAGAATTTTGAGGTTTTTCTAAGAAGAAGTATGAATAACTCGAAAAGAACTTAATTACAGATTGTTGAAGAGGAAAAAATTAATATTTATGCTGTTTGGTTTATGTGGCCATAATTTTAATTTTAGCTGTTGTTAATTAAACAATAAAATAGTTGATTTATTAGATTCATTTCATAGCTAGGAATTAATTTTATTTCTAGTTTTTAAGAAATAAAAAATAATTACGAAAAGTGTTTATCATTTATAACCACCAGAACCAATACTTTCACTCTATCAGAACACTGTGCAAGAAATGTCAATAAAATGAAAGGAAATAATTTACATAAATAAATACACATACACTTTAAAAGAATTCATAATTTATGTTTTATTTAAACAAATTTAATTTAAATTTATTTTACAAAAATAACAACAACAAAATTCACTAATGGAAGTCATTTATTTTTTTTAATTAATTGGTAAATGTCTATAAATCATTTCCATTTGACATTAGATGCACAAACAAACACATAATATTCTTTTAAAAAAACAACAACAACAACTAAAAAATAACCTACAAAAAAAAATTATATTAAAATCTCATTTTACTACTAGTTTTTAAAAAAACATTCAAAATTAATATCAAATATATGTTTATATAAAAAAAATTTGCCTTAATACTTGTACTAATCATAACTTGTTTATCAAACAACATTTCATACATGACAGCAGCCACACAACTATTTCAGAATAAGATAAATTTCAAATAATTCCAATCAATACCGCTGTAAAAATTCTATTCATATTAATATCGAGTTATATTATCAGCGTTACGCCACCGCTCAAAATTTGTAGTCAACAGATACTATATAGCATATACATATGTACATATCAGGTTTCAGTTTTCCACTACTTAACACAGTTTAATCTTAAATCATTAGTAGCCGCAACAGCCATCAAGTCTAACGTACAGTTAAACGTCAGACGTCATATTTTATTTTTTTTGACATATTTATGTCTTCTTATAGATATTTCCTCTAACAGATAGATTAGCTTGGAATAATGCTTAAAGCGTTATTCTTTTATTAAAACAAATATATAGTTAAATAAAACTACTATTTATATTAATCTTTTATTTAACGATTTGTTTACATTGACAAAAGGTGAAGATCGATATTTGTCTTTTTAGAATAGAGTTGCAAAATGTATGTAATAAATATTGGTTTACGTGAATTGTTATATACCCTACATTAAACACGGTGCTAATAACAATGGGTCACAGAAAAAGTTGACTACCATTTGGTTGATTTTGCTTTAACATTAGTAATCGCCAATCTCAACGGAATCTTTCCTCTTTCGACGCTGATAATTTTAATAGATGGGTCGAGGTACTATACATTATACACATGAATGATAAATCTAAAATATCAGTTGATAGATGGAGGATAATCCAATAGAAAGTCTTTCTATATTTTTCTTGAACTAACCATCCGATTATATTACCCAAAGAACAGACTTCGATAAAGTTTTTAAAATCAGAGCTCTTTCTAGGAGCGAGTAGTGTAGAGGTAACCTACCGAGCGAATAAACCACCAGAATCTTTACAGATGATTCTAAAATGAACTTCATTGTTGGTTCTAGTACAGAGATACAAGCCGAAACGGCTTAAATCTGTGACGACTGGCCGGCGGTAATATTTTTCAAGGCGCTCCGCCGCCGTCTTCTTTCGGCTCAAAAGCTAAGCCGGCTTAATCATAGCCACTGATAAAGATTGGAATCACACATGTATTTCGGAAAATAAATTCACCAATTTGAACGGTGTTGCCACTATTTTAAATTATTATTGCAAATTGAAAGGTGTTGCCACACAATATTGTGCTAATATTAAAATTGTGAAAACTACTATAAATGTTCATTTTTCTGTAGAAAAAAACGTATATAGAGACAGGTTTCTATATAACAGTCTATTATACAGAGATTTTTCAATAAAATAAACTCTTATAAGGTCAATATCTGAAGAAAATGTTAAATTGAGCCGACAATTTAGCCGCCGCCAATATTTTCTATAATAAGCCGCCGCCGCCGACCTAAAATGGTTACGCCGCCGCCGCCGATCGTTTTGCATCGGCTTGTATCTCTGTTCTAGTATCTTTTGCAGAGAAGCTAGGGTGAGAGGGTGAAGAAGCCGACCTCCCAACAACTGAAGTCTCTTTCAGGCAGAAACACAGCAATATAGGAAGAGGCATTTCTCTCGCTAAACTCTTACTACCCCTTCCCTATTTGTAAGATAATGCAAGAAAGATATGCTTGCCAGAATCAATACCTGATATGTCTCTCCTTTCTTCAAAAGGATAAAAAGGTGGAATAACCTAAACACATGTAAAGGGGCCAAGCTAAAGGTTAAAAGCAGTAATAACAAGATACTGTATTATAGGCAGATATGCAAGTCGGCTTGAGCTCACGTTCAACGGACAAAGTCGACTTACAAAAACAGGGAACCGGAACAAACGGCCTTCCATCTTTTCTGTAAATGCCATATTCTAGCCTTTAAGAGAAGCTGTTTTTTACAGTTTCGTCATATATATATGACGAATGAAGTGGTCCGGTTCGCTTCGACTCTTTTTGACAGTTCGAGTGCAGTAACTACCACGTTAGCCAACCAACACTGCCATACAATAGGACCGATTTAAAAATAGTGCAAATATATGGAAAACCATCCATTTAATGTTGCAAGTTCCGGGTTGAGGAAAAATTAATATAGACTATTAACAAAACTACACCATTACAAAAATTTATGGGAGTACATGATACACAACATTATTTCAATAATGTTGGCAGACATTCTTGGTCTTCTTGGTATTAATCAGGTAAAACAAAACTTATACGAGATGTCTCCTTCACGACACGATAGAGAAAAATAGATTCCAAAATATAAACTTTCATGGAATTTTAACATACAAGCGAGAGCTTTTAAGGTAGTTATCGCAATAATAGATGTATTGTAGCAATAGGGAGAATCTAGAGCAAAAGTACATATCATTCCGCAATTGCAATATTAAGGAAATTTATACACTATAACATGCTCTGACAACCTACATATTATGATCAAATAATTTGCACTGAACACTGAAGGCTTCGTACATTCAATCTATTCCTATTTGGTAAATATTTCCAGTAACATTGACTATTGTTTCCTTGTGACATCACGACAAGAGATTCACATAGCAAACGATATATTAAATTTCCGAGTCTTTAATGGGTGTGATAGGCTTTTTTCCCTGCTATAATTAGACTAGGCAAGCTTAAAGTTGTTCTACGAATGCCAGATCTCTCTTGACAAAATGAGAGATCTGACACTCGATAAATCTGTTCTGTGTATCGAAACATTCAAATATTAATGAGAATAATAATGCAGACTTTGAAGAAAACCCCCGAATTTCCTTTGTCAATGTCGTGTTCTATAGATATTATGGCTAAAACAGACAGTCCGATACTAGACGATACATCGATAAGACAGAATCGTTCGTTCATGCCTAGGGATACTTTGATATCGTGCTGAATATTTGCTTGTGGGTTGTTGAAAATCCTCTAAACATATTTCGACCACCTTATGGTCAAAAGTGATTTGGCTTTTAGGTCGAATACCCCTAAATAATCATCTTATAGACTGAAGCAGGTTTTATTTGCATTGCTCCTCAATAACTTAAACATAATATAAACCTGTTATGTTTAATTTTGGACTGCTGATTCTAAAACTAAAAGAGAAGATTTGGTTCCACACATATCGCGTTTCAACAGCCAAATATACCATTAGTTAAACAAATCTCCAAATATTTTATGATTGTCAATAATAAAACAAGTAGGAAAGTATAGTCGGGCATGGCCGACCATATAATACCCTACACCATGAGTATATTTTTAAAATTTTTACTTTTTATAAAATTTTTATTTTTGTAAAGAAACTTTTATGTTGAATATTACCATAATTCCAAAATATTTAAGCCATTTATTGATAAAAAACCAAAATTTCTAATATAGGTCAAATATGGGCCGATCCTCGGTAAATTTGGGAAAAGGATATATTTCTAAATAACAGTTAGTTTTGTTGAGTTTCATTGCGATACAAATGGTTACAAGTCAATTTTAGACGTTTAAGTCATTTTTTGAAGGGGGGTTTGTATGGGGACTAGGGTCAAATATAGGCCGATCCTTACGAAAATCTGCAGTATCATTTATACTTATATAAAACTTATTTGTGCCAATTTTTAGAGATATAGCAGAATATTTGACGTAATTATAGCATAAAAAGTTCAAATCGGGAGGTACGGTTATATGGGGGCTAGGTGAAATAATGGACCGATTTCAACCATTTTCAATAGGCTTCGTCCTTGTGCCAAAAAACATGCTTGGTCCAAATTTCATCAAATTATCTTGAAAATTGCGGCCTGTACCTTGCGCACAAGGTTTACATGGACAGCCAGCCAGCCGGACAGACGGACGGACGGACATGTCTTAATCGACTCAAAAAATGATTCTGAATCGATCGGTATACTTTAAGGTGGGTATTGTACCAATATTTTTGTATGTTACAAACATCAGCACAAACGTATAATACCCTCCCCACTATAGTGGTGTAGGGTATAATTAAATGAAATGAGGTCTTCTAAAAGTCTCTCAGTATAAAGACAATTTTTCTAGCATTTAAAGTCTTATTTCATCCATTTCTTCTGGAATTGGATCGATGTATAAATTAATCCCTGATTAAGACTCTGCAATTTTATTTGTGCAAGTTTTTGATTTCATATGATATCCGCCACCCTAATCTCAATTTTATCGTAGCATACACGATGAGTAATTTCTTTATTATTTGTTTAATTAATTAAATGCTTAATAAAACAAAAAACAAATAATAATAATGATAATCATTGGACCAAGTTTAATTATGCAAATCTTTATTTTGTATTAAAATTTTATTACATCAATATTTATTTTAAGCGCAATATAAAATTAATGGAACAATTTGAATTTAAAGTTTAATGTTCTTATTTTTTTAATTATTTTCAAAAATTTAAACGTAAAAAAAACTTTATAAAAATTTTCTTAAAATGCTTTTATTAATCAATGACTTTATTTTATAAGCAACAAAAACACACTTTAGTAACAGAGTTACTAAATCTAGATCCGCCAAAATAATAATTCTTTAAAAACATTTCCAAAATAGAGCTTCATTAATTAGAATTTCGGCAGAATTTCATACAAGATATCAGAATTTTCATTTGCATAATTTTTAGATAAACGTGGTTGTATATATTTTTTGTTGTCTAGTGTTATTTCAACATTGTTTATGTATTACAAAAGGAATGTGAAATTTTTTTGGCTTTTATATTAATAAAATTTTAATAAGGCGCCATTCTTCTGTTATGGCTTCAATGTTATTGCACTTAAAATTAAATTATTAATATGTATAATTTGTTTATTATTTGGGAACAAGAAATTTTATTGTATTTATTGATTAATAAACATTTTATTACGTTAAAAAGTTAAAAACATAATTAAATGAGCATCTTGAAGATGTTCAAAGTCAAAGGTAGATCTTAATATTTATCGTAATTGCAGTTGTAACTGTGATCGCTAAAAGCACAGCCTTGTGAAATTTGTAGAGCTTTTCGGAAAGAATAGCAGCAGGAATTAGTTATGGATTAATGGTCACATTATGTATTTTAAAAGTTATCTCTTTAAAAGAGTGATTAGTTTCATAGAACAAATAATTTTTATGGAATTCATTAGCGAATTATAAATGATGAACTTCGTTGCACTTTATTACGACTACGACACACAGTCGAGTGCAAAATAACACCAGTACGAAATAAAAAAGTTCTTAAAAATAATTCCTGCAAGTCCCAGTTTAGCGCCATCCCATCCAAGTGAGAAGAGACCTTTAAAGCGATTGCGTAGTTCACTATTTTAATGTTGACCAGATTTTTTACTATACACAGTCCCGGCGACTTCTTTTAACCACTTTTGCATAAAATAGCGTCTCTTTTCTTTTTCCACCGTCTAGCTTCTCCTTCCACATATTTTGGATATTCTTTTGATAGAGCCTTCAAGGTTAATTTCGCGACGTGTTCGTCTTCGCAACATTTGACTCGAAGAACCCTTAAATGATGTATGACTTAGCTTGACTATATAAAACGGGGTGCTTTTTACTTCTTAGGTTTAGTCTCTGATCCTCTTTGCCTCCGATATTCTGAGATAATCCGATTCCGATTCTTCTTTTTCATAAGTATATTTTAGCCAATGGCACACAGCATGTGTACCTACCTTCTTAGTAGTCTTTTGATCACTATTTGAGGATGACGGCCACACGTGACTCGCTAGTAGAATGTCAAAGTGCTTTACGTAAGTACCTGTCATGATGCCCTATCTTACGGTGTTCTTTTTCATCCTCTGGGTAGACTTGAACAACGGTCTACCATCGCCCCAGAATCTTTCAATGATGAACTCAGGTGACAATTCTTGTACATGCGGGTCCATGTACAAGCACTTTGCTGAAGTACTCGAGCTATCTAATCTCAGACCATTGCTGCCCCGTTGCTTAACTTCCGTTGCCTCTGTTAATTCGGCAACTGCGCCGAACTTATTCCAAAATATTGTCTTTACCTTACATCAGTCTTTTAACCGCAACTTACTCTTCCCGCGAATTTCGGTTTAAACCACAGCCACTACGTGGATCCCAAAGAAACTTCAACTAACTGACAAGCCAGGTCATAGTCCTGCGGGAAACTGGCCAACCGTAGTACCAGATTATGCGATGCTCTGGTTTGATCTCAGGCAGTAGACTGTATCCAATTTTTTTTAGTCCAGGCCAGATTAGAGGTATTAGAATAACCCCTCTATGCAATGACACCAAGGTGGAGGCTTCACCAAGGTTACATTCATCCGCGGGGAACTCGCGAGTAGATTAACACTTTCCGTCTTTACTGGATTATTTAATTTTCATATTTGTATTTTGGACCGCGGGAATACAATATTACCAGATGGTGGACAATATGCTCTCTCTCAGCTTAACTAAACCAAAAGCTAGGAGAGGACAGATGGTTCATCACCATCACATTTCCGTCCCCAGGAAAAGTTTTCAGTATGAAAAAAAGGAAAAACTTTTTTCGTTATATTAACGAATGTTTTGTGTATAATATGAAATATTATTTAAAAAAAATAATTATATGGAAACACAAATATACAAATGTTAGAAAATTGCTGATTAATTTAATATGCTCCCTTTAGTTTTAGTATTATTTCCGTTATTTTTGTATTTTATGATATTTAGCATTTTTTATAAATTCTTTAAGTATTTCCCCTTAAGGGTTCACAGTAGCTACGTATCTGAAACTTAAACAATAACAAAACTAATAATAATTGTTTAACATTCCATTAAACTACTCATAATAATTTATTTCTAGTTGTTGTAGAATTTTGCGCCTAAAATTATAAATAAACAGTAGTAAAATCTTGTAAAGAAAATAAACAAACAACACGGGTATTACTTTTTTATCAGCAAATAATGAAAAAAAAAAAATACAGAACTGTCCAGCCAGCCACCGTTAAGGCATGAGTTTAAACTTGCAATTATAGTAGATGACGGTTTTAAAAAACGATTAATAATCACACAAACGTTAAAAAGACGATGATGATGGTGACGATGTTAAAGACGAAATATACTAAAATAGTAGACATTTGAAAAAAAAAAAAACAAATAAGAAGATTTATTATTTATTTAGTAGTTTAAGTTGAAAAAGAGAGGTCTTGTACTAAGTAGCCTTAGAATTAGCTAGTACTTAAATATTAAGCATCTGTTGGTAGCGAATATGCATTTTAAAGAGTTGCCAGATTGATGGTTTGAAAATTATTTGCTAATAATTATTGTTTGATATGTGATTAAATTGATATTGGACTTAAATTATATTAAGTTAGTTCCCGAAGAATACAATTAGACTGCATTCGGAGTTTACGTCGTTCGCAAGATATTTTGATTTAATTTCGATGGAAGCCTAGTATGTCTGTTTTATTGTTCTCTCCACGTGCTCTAAGCACGTCTGAATTCTTAAGTCCAATTTTTTAACCTTTGCATTCACTAAGAATACGTACGATCTTGCTTTCATCCTATTTTTATACCCTTCACCCTTTAGAGGACCTCAGATATCGGTGAGATCCAAATCTTCAAAAAATTTTTTAGCATGCTTTCGGAAAGATCGTCCATAAACAATGGAGTTATGAACAAAAATTCGAGACAACCTCTGAAAATTTCATCAAAAATTTTGAATTTTTATTTATGCTCAGACAGAAGTTGCAAAAAACGTTGTACGCTTGTTTATAAAAACAAGGCAGGACGAGAACAGCAGAGCGAGAGCAGCACCAGTGTTGCTAGAAACATGAAATTAAGTATGTAGAGCCTGGATTGGATCGGAACACATAAAAGGGGACTTTTTGGTACTTTTTCGTTCTACAAAAGGTACTTTTTGAATTTTCTATAATATTGAACCTAGAAACATGAAATTAAGTTTGTAGAGTCCGGATTATGCGAGAACACATAAAAGGGGACTTTTTAGTACTTTTTCGTTGTGTGTTGTTATTGCCTAGAAAAATTAAATTAAGTATGTGGAGCCTGGCTTAAGTTAAAAGCCATAAAAGAAACTTTTTGGTACTTTTTCATTTTTTAAAAGGTACTTTCAAAAGGTTCTATTAAATTGAATATGTAATTAAGTATGTAGAGTCTGAATTAGGTGAGAACCGATAAAATGGAACTTTTTGGTACTTTTTCATTTTTCAAAAGCTATCTTTTGAATTTTCTATAATATTGAACCTATAAATATGAAATTAAGTATGTAGAGTCTGAATTAGGCAATAACCGGAAAAAGTGAACTTTTTTGTACATTTTTTGTTTTTTAAAAAGTACTTTTTGATTTTTCTATAATATTGAACCTAGAATTATGAAATTAAGTATGTGGATACGGAATTAAGTGAAAACACATAAAAAGGAACATTTTGGTACTTTTTCGTTTTTCAAAGGGTAGTTTTTGAGTTTTCTATAATTATGAAACGAGAAACATAAAATTAAGTGTGTAGAGCCTGGTTTAGACGAGAACACATCAATGGGGATTTTTTGGTACTTTTTCGTTTTTCAAAAGATACTTTTTGAATTTTCTATAATATTGAGCATAGAAACATGAAATTAAATATATAGGGCCTCTTAGCTCTTTTGTTACCTGTTATGTCCGAGTGCCAATCAATGTACCAATATGTTGCATTGCTTCATCGAGTAGTATTGAAAAAGTATTCGAAAGAGAGCCAAATCTCTGGTATCGCTCTGTATTTATTAGCTGCATATTCATTTCCATTCCATTCCGTTAAGCCAAGGAGTTCAGCTTGTATGCTGATAGGGCGTTTTCAATGTAGATACCCATTTCCATTTGATTACCCAGTTTAGAGATCAGATAATGGTTTGCTTGGTCAAGACAATATCATAACTAAATACGTAATATTTTCTAAGGGCAGTGAGTACAGCAGAACAGTCTTGTGTAAGGTGACCTTGCAAAAACAAAGCTTTAGGGCAACTCCGAAACATTTCCGCTCCAAAGTTGGACTATTTTAAGTTTTAATTATAACATTTTTAAACTGCTGTACAATGTGGCAGATGTTACCAATTTCTTCTTGGATAAGACGTTGGTGGTGTTTCAATTGCGATCAGTGATCTATTATACACCAAACATTAGTAATAGAATATTTTTTAAATTTTTAAACTTATTGCTATTTAAACCTTTCAAAAAGTAGGCGGTAAATTCACGTTTCATCTAAATAATTTATAATTTTAATTACAAGTAAAAACGCAATCCTCCTTTATTCTCAAAACAAACCTACCGATCATTAAACTGATAATGAGATTCATGACATTTAATTATAATTAAACACTTAGAAAATGTTTGGCACTTGAAATCTGTTATTTGCCGTCAAAAAGAACATACACTGAAGATCTGGCATCCCACAATGCAAATTACGAATGAATGAATGAATGAATGAATGAATGAATGAATGAACGATTGACTTACTGACTTGCGGTCAGTTGATTAACTAGTTTTCAACACAAAACCAAACAACTACAACAACAAAAACAAAAACATCAACATTTTGTTTTGACACTGTCCTTAGGTGTTTGTTTTATATCAACATCGAATTTATTTATGTATTTCAACCCATTCTGCCCAATATCAAAAGGCGTGCGAGCTTAAACCTACAAAACTTCAATAGAAACTCAAAAAAAAATATTAAGATTTACTAATTAAATGCGTGCGTGTGTGAGAGAGACTCTGGTTTGATTATTAAAGATACACTTGAGTTTGTTAGTATTGGTTTCGCAAGGTGTGTATAAAACGGAAATGAAACGCAATCAAGAGATGAGTAAACTTTCTTAAAACATTCAGTTGCTGAGAAGACGTTAAACTGAACAGAACTAACGAGCGGTAGAAAGAAACGAATTTTAAGAAACAAAGAAACGCGTCGCGTGAGTTTCTTTGTAAGAAAACAAACAAAAAAATAAAAAAAGTTAAGCCTTTAAAATCAATAGAAATAAATTAATTAGAATTAATACAACAGCGTTAATGTGTTAAACTAATTTCAATAAAACGAAACATATAAATAAAATAAAAAAGAAGAAAAAAAATTATGTCAACTGTGACACAATGGCTCTACATTTTGGCATTGCTAATTGTGAGCTCGTGCCGTTTTGTGGAATCAAAAGTATTCGAACGTTGCGAATTGGCAAAAGTGTTGAGGCAACGGCATCGTCTTGATCTAACGGAAGTGGCACAATGGGTGTGTATAGCTCAACATTCGAGTGGTTTTAATACAGCAGCTCAGGCCTCCAGTCCCTCGGGTGGTTCTCATGGCCTTTTCCAAATCAGTGATGTCTATTGGTGTTCTCCGCCAGGCAAAGGAGCTGGTTGTAATCTACCTTGCCATAAATTAAGAGATGATAATTTAAGTGATGATCTTACATGTATCAAACGCATTTATGAAGAACATCAACGCATATCGGGTGATGGCTTTACAGCCTGGATTGCTTATCAGCAGTATTGTAAAAATAATGCTGCATCATATATACAAGATTGTTTCCCCGGAGAACGTACTCAAACGACATATCTCACTTCAGCTAAAGGTTACAACTCCTATAATTCGAAATTTTCGGGCAATGCCATACAGGATTATTCGGCTAAGAAGACTGGTAAAGTTTATGGACGATGTGAATTGGCACAGGAACTATATCAAAAACATAAAATGCCTATGGAACAAATACCCACTTGGGTTTGTATAGCTGAGCATGAATCTCGTTTTAATACAGCGGCCGTAGGACGTTTAAATGCTGATGGTTCTGCCGATCATGGTCTTTTCCAGATCAGTGATCTTTACTGGTGTTCCAATGATCGTGGTGGCAAGGGTTGCGGTTTATCTTGTAGTAAACTTTTGGATAACGATATAACTGATGATGTACGTTGCATTAAAACAATACACAATGAACATACAGCTATATCGGGAGATGGCTTCAATGCCTGGGCTGTTTACAGGCCCTATTGCCAGAATCAACGTGTCGAGCAAATAGCCAAGTGCTTTAAAAATCCACCACAAATAACGCATCATAGAGTACAAACCACAACAGCAGTGGGTTTAGCCACTAATCATGTGCAGAGCACTACTAAATATACATTCAATAATAATAATCCTTTCCTGAAAAATGTCATTCAACAAAAACCATCCAAAACACATTACGCTACATCAACATACAACGATATATACAAAGCTCCACCTCAATCGTCTTCATCAGCGCACAGGGGCGTTTCTCATAAGGGTAAAATTTATACACGTTGCTCATTAGCACAAGAACTCTTTTCTAAACACAACTTTCCACTGCAGGATATAGCTACGTGGGTGTGCATCGCCGAACACGAATCTCAATTTAATACTGCTGCCATAGGACGCTTAAACACAGATGGCAGTGCTGATCATGGACTTTTCCAGATAAGTGATAAATATTGGTGTGAGCACAGTGCTTATGGAGGCAAAGCTTGTAATTTAGCTTGTGATAAATTACTGGACGATGATCTAAGGGATGATGTGGCGTGTATAAAAACCATACATGAGGAACATACTAGAATATCAGGGGATGGTTTCAATGCTTGGACGGTGTATAAGCCTCACTGTTTAAATCAAAATGTCGAACACATTAAAACATGTTTTGATGCCAAAACTTTGGCCGAAGCTGAAGTCATGGCATCCGCTCCAAGTTATAATGCACCGGTATCCAAAGGTAAAGGTAAAATTTATTCTAAATGTGAGTTGGCTCAGGAATTATATCAAAAACATCAAATGCCCATAGAACAAATACCCAAATGGGTTTGTATCGCTCAGCATGAATCGTCATATAACACAGCGGCTGTTGGTCGTCTCAACACAGATGGTTCTGCCGATCATGGTCTCTTTCAAATAAGTGATCTTTATTGGTGTTCACACGAACAATATGGTGGTAAAGCTTGTAATATACCCTGTAATAAACTCTTAGATTCTGATATTACAGATGATGTTAGATGTATTAAGATAATACATGAGGAACATACAAAAATTTCGGGTGATGGTTTTAACGCCTGGACGGTATATCAACCACACTGTCGTAATATAGGTATGGATCATATAAAACAATGTTTTACGGAACAGGAACTGAAAAAGGTTTCCAGTAAAGTGCCTTCATATAATACAAATTCTTTAGTGCCTCAAAGTTCTGGGGGATCTAAGCCGACAGTAAAAGGTAAAATTTATAAAAAATGTGAGTTAGCTCAGGAATTATATCATAAGCATCGCATGCCCATGGAACAAATACCTAAATGGGTGTGTATAGCTCAACATGAATCGTCTTACAATACTGCCGCTGTAGGTCGTCTTAATACGGATGGCTCGGCTGATCACGGTCTCTTCCAAATAAGTGATTTATATTGGTGCACTCATGATCAATATGGAGGTAAAGCTTGTAATATACCCTGTGACAAACTGTTGGACTCAGATATAACTGACGATGTTAGATGTATTAAAATTATACATGAGGAGCATACAAGAATCTCTGGGGATGGTTTTAATGCCTGGACTGTATACAAACCTCATTGTCATAATATAGCTATAAGTCACGTTAAGGAATGTTTTACCGAAAAGGAACTAAATAGTGTACAGACATCAGTGACCACAAATGCCTTAATTCCTCAACCTTCGTTTGTCTCAAAACCAGCACCAAAAGGTAAAATTTATAAGAAATGTGAGTTAGCTCAGGAATTATATCACAAGCATCGTATGCCCATGGAACAAATACCCAAATGGGTGTGTATAGCTCAACATGAATCGTCTTACAATACTGCTGCAGTTGGTCGTCTAAATACGGATGGTTCAGCTGATCATGGTCTCTTCCAAATAAGTGATCTTTATTGGTGCACACACGATCAGTACGGTGGTAAAGCTTGCAATATACCTTGTGATAAACTTCTAGATTCCGACATCACTGATGACGTTCGCTGCATTAAAATTATACATGAGGAGCATACTAGGATCTCTGGGGACGGTTTCAATGCTTGGACAGTATACAAGCCACATTGTCGTAATATCGCTATAAGTCATGTGAAGGAATGTTTTACAGACAAAGAACTAAATAGTGTACAGACATCAGTGACCACAAATGCCTTAATTCCTCAAACTTCATTTGACTCAAAACCAGCTCCAAAAGGTAAAATTTATAAAAAATGTGAGCTAGCTCAGGAATTGTATCACAAACATCGCATGCCCATGGAACAAATACCCAAATGGGTGTGTATAGCCCAACATGAGTCCTCATATAATACAGCTGCTGTTGGTCGTCTTAATACTGATGGCTCGGCAGATCATGGTCTCTTCCAAATAAGTGATCTTTATTGGTGCACTCACGATCAGTACGGAGGTAAAGCTTGTAATATACCCTGCGATAAACTTCTCGACTCTGACATAACTGATGATGTTCGCTGCATTAAAATTATACATGAGGAACATACAAGAATCTCAGGGGATGGTTTCAATGCTTGGACAGTATACAAGCCACATTGTCGTAATATCGCTATAAGTCATGTGAAGGAATGTTTTACCGAAAAAGAACTAAATAGTGTTCAGACTTCAGTGACCACAAATGCCTTAATTCCTCAAACTTCATTTGGCTCAAAACCAGCTCCAAAGGGTAAAATTTATAAAAAATGTGAGCTAGCTCAGGAATTATATCATAAGCATCGTATGCCCATGGAACAAATACCCAAATGGGTGTGTATAGCTCAACATGAATCGTCTTACAATACTGCTGCAGTTGGTCGTCTTAATACCGATGGTTCGGCAGATCATGGTCTCTTTCAAATAAGTGATCTATATTGGTGCACTCACGATCAGTACGGCGGTAAAGCTTGTAATATACCTTGCGATAAACTTCTGGACTCTGACATAACTGATGATGTACGCTGCATTAAAATTATACATGAGGAACATACAAGAATCTCAGGGGATGGCTTTAATGCTTGGACAGTATACAAACCACATTGTCGTAACACGGGTATGAGTCACATCAAAGATTGTTTTACCGAAAAAGAACTCAAAGAAGCCAATATACCTAGTACCAGCTCCATAGATACCCCATACACACAGACAACAAAGAACGTGGGAAAAGGTAAAATTTATAAGAAATGTGAATTAGCCCAGGAACTTTTAAGTAAACATAAAATGCCCATGGAACAAATACCCACTTGGGTGTGTATAGCTCAACATGAGTCTTCTTTTAATACGGCTGCTGTTGGTCGCCTTAATGCAGATGGCTCCCTGGATCATGGTCTCTTTCAAATTAGCGATCTTTATTGGTGTTCGCATGATCAATATGGCGGTAAAGCGTGTAATATACCTTGTGAAAAACTATTAGATTCGGATATAAAAGATGATGTTAAATGTATAAAAATTATACATGAGGAACACACCCGAATCTCAGGAGATGGTTTTAATGCGTGGACAGTTTATAAACCGCATTGTCGCAATCGTAAAATGGAAGAGATTCGTTCATGTTTTACACCCAATCAAATAGAAGAATTTGACAAGAAGACAACATTTGCTAATAAACCCAATAAAATTCAGTCATCAGCGGCAGCAACATCTTATAGCCATAATCCATTTTTGAGTGGAGCTTTTAAAACACAACCAGTTCAAACTACACGAAAACCGGCAATCAACCAAAATTCCAAATTCTCTACTAATAATAAGCCAAACTATGCTAATAATCCATTTTTACAAAACATTAAAGTATCCAGCGGAAGTGAGGTACACAAAGCAGTAGTAGCTTCTAGTTTCACTAACCAGCAGTTGGAGGTAACAGCAAAACCGAATTATAAGGACAATCCTTTCCTCAACGGAGCCTTTAGTAGCTCTAACAGCAATAATTTTATAACGAAACCTGTTGAATTAATAAATGAATTGGATTCTTTCAAAACTAATCCATTCCTTAGCGGCAGTCTTATATTGTCTACCACAGTTAAACCTACACAGTCCTCTGTGCAGAATAATCCATTTTTGCAAACAACACCGTCTTACAAACCTGAGATTACCAAAAACTATTTAAATAGCAATGACTTTAGAACTACCACCACTGTTAAGCCCAAAACTACAGCTGCAAAACCCTCTACCACAACCATGAAACCGACCACATCATGGAATAGCTACAGTACCATAAAAACTACTACTAAAAAACCTGCAACAACAACTACTAGAAAGGCTACAACTACTAACAAACCAACAACTTCATGGAATAGTTATAGCACTACAAAACCCAGTACAACAACTACACGTAAAACTATAACTCAAAAAGCCACTGCCCCAAGAACTACAACTACTAAGAAGACAGCAATTATCACTACCACTAGAAGAACGACGACCACAACAACTGCTAAAAAGCCTACCACTACATCATGGACTACAAAATCACCTAAAACTGCAACTACTTGGAGTTGGCAAAATCAGAAATCTACCTCAAAAGTACCGAAAATTTCAACAACCTGGAATTGGCAGAATCAAAAGTATATAAGCTCCACCACTGCTAAACCAGCTAGAACTATCACCACTTGGAGCTGGCAAAATCAAAAATATACCCATAATAATACATTAAGTCAAGCTACTACAAATTTGAACATAGTTAAAGAGCAAACTACCCGAACTACAACTATTAAACCCGAGAGAACCACTTGGAATTGGAGAAATGAACAAAAATCCACAACCTTAAAACCCAAAACAACCACAGAAAACTGGAGAAAATGGGACAAAACTACAAATAAGAGTACCACCAAAAAACCTTTTGCCACTGCCACAACCACAAGAAAAACTACAACGAAAGTCACTACAACAAATCCAACCACCTTCAGAACTACAAAAACTACCACTACAAAACCAACCACAGCCAAAACCACAAAACGTTTAGAAAACTTCAAAATTACAACTACAAAGCCACAAGTAACAAGTCCTAACTACACTACTAATAACCTCAAAACCACAACTCTTAGACCTCGATCCACCACACTACAAAAAACTTCTTTAACCACCACAACAACAACTACACGAAAACCTTTAATAACAAAATCTCAAAATAATGTCGATTACAACAAGTTCAAAAATGATCCATTCAGTCATCCATTCTTTGCTAAAGTTAATGAACAATTTAAACAACTACAAGGCAACATAACAACTACAAAACGTCCTACATTTGCAGCTACAAAACTGCAAAATTTTTCGCAATCCTCACTCTATCAGGACTTTAAAAATAATACTTTAAATAAAACTAAAACTATTGTAGCTTATAATTTTGAAGGGTCCAAATTGACCACAACCACAAAACGACCCAGATTCTAAGCTACATATTATATGATTTACTTATTGTGATTTTGTTTGTTAAAATTGTTTTCTTTGTTATAAAATTGTTGTTGAATTTACTTGTTTTTGTAATTTTGTTTTCTAAAATTTTATTTTTTTGGTTTATGAAAAGTACTGCCATTAAGTATGTGATTAATTCTAATTTTCTAGTTATTAAGTTTAGTTTTCTTTAGCCTAGACAAATTTATAAGCCGATATTAATAGAAAATAAATTAACTATTTAATTTAAAAAAACTAACTAAATATTGCATTTTTTATTGTTTAATATGTTTATAGAATATTTTTAAAATAACAAGTTTTTTCTCAATTTGTTATTTTTATTTTTTCAATGTAAACAAATAAGTAAATTATTAGTTAAATATTTGTTTTGATGTTTTATCGATTATAGCCTTGTTAACACCCAAAAGCTGCTTTTATCTAAAGGAAATATATCATTATTACCAGTTGCTACAATGACCAAAGTCGTATCATCAAACCATATCACAACAATTTGTTAACAAAAACTCATATAAATTTATTCATGTTTTTGTTTTGATTTCAAGGTTAATTTGAATTGAATTGATTTGATCTGTTTATCTAATGGAATTCTATACGTCATAGAATGTCTATAGTTTGGATGTTATATATTTTATTAAAATCATAAAAAAAATCATCAATAACATGAATCCATTTAAATTTTGTCTGATTTTAATGGGTTGAATTAACTTTATACATTTTTTTATTCCAAGGATAATTTTACGATATCATCCAACACATAGTTAAAATATTTGAGATTCGGTACAGATTTTCTATACTTAATTAATATATACAGTTCAAGGACAAAAGCCTACTGAATCGGTTCCTTATTTCACCTAGACAACACATAAACGGACTTTTCAAAAAAAATAATTTATAGTCCAATTTACATATTTTATGTCTGTGGGTATACAAAATCGGCTATATACTAACGTTATAACCTTTAGCACATTATTGAAAATTTAAAATCTGTCTGAAGTCTAGTCTTGTCTAGTCTACAGTCTACAGTCTAGTCTGTTCAGTCTATAGTCTGGTGTATAGTCTAGTCTATGGTATAGTCTATAGTCTATAGTCTAGTCTATAGTCTAGTCTATAGTCTATAGTCTAGTCTATAGTCTAGTCTATAGTCTAGTCTATAGTCTAGTCTATAGTCTAGTCTATAGTCTAGTCTATAGTCTAGTCTATAGTCTAGTCTATAGTCTAGTCTAGTCTAGTCTAGTCTAGTCTATAGTCTAGTCTACAGTACTGAATTACTCTTGGCGGTATTATAATACACTTTTTACAGAAAAAAGTGGGAGAATTGAAGCTTAATTAAGAATTCCTCTAATTGCGTTTTTTAACAAAGTCCCTTTCTAAAACTATATTTGTTTTCCGCAAAGCTTGATTTCAAAAGAATATAATAGCTAATAGGCAAACCAACTCCAGTTCGCTATTTCCCTTAAAATTCGAACAACTTTTCTTTTACTTTCCACAACATTTTAAATTTAAAGTTATTAATTAAAATAATAACTTTAATAGCGATGAAATTAATAGCACTTTTTCTATACAAATCTTTTAAGTAAATTAATATTATTAGAAGTAATAACAAAAGATTAATAGACATTTATATTCAAATTAAAATATTATAATGACGACATGTTAATTTTTTTCACATTTTGTGTTGTTTTTGTTTTAAACCGGAAAGAAACGTTTAAACGAAGCAAAAACGAAAAATATTCTTTAAATTTTATTAAAATTCATAAGAAATTTTAATAATCTAAATAATTTTATTTATTTATTTTTTATTTATTTCTATGATCAAATTTAACAGGTTTTACACTTTTTATACGACTAACAAAAGAGAATAGAAACAAAAACAAATATCTCCTATTTATTAAATATTCCCGTCTGGCAACCAAGTTTAATATGTATCGAATAACTAACTATCTATATGTTTAGTATAATTGGGACCAATGATTCTGGTATTAAATTCAAAATTGAAACATTATTTTTTGCTTAAAAAAATTTAAATATTCTGCCATTTGGCATAAATGTATTTAGTAGATAGATAAATGGATAGATAGTAGTTTTTTGTTGATATTAATTTTAATTAGATACATTTTGCTGTCACTTGCGTGTGGAACATAAATATGTCTTAACACTTTATGGCTTTTTAATATACCTCCAGAATCTCGTTAATACTAATCGAAAAGTTGATTTTGATTCTTTAATAAGTTCTGGTATATTTAGCAAAAGGTCAATGTAACTCTGGACACTTTGACAGTTTGAACTGTGACAGTGTTTGTTGCTTTCTTAGACAGCCACTGGAATACGTTTACCCATAAATTAAGCTAAAAAGATTTTAACTTAAATTAATGAAGTAATATCTAGAAATAACTGTTTTCTTCGGATTTTGTAACCAAGGAGCAGGTTTTGAAGACATTGACAAGAATTGATTGCTGTATTTAATTGTTATTTTGTTAATAAATTCATTTGGTTGTAAAATCGTCCATAAATTCAAAGTTCACTAACATCAAAACTTGTTCATAAGCCAGCGAGAGGAGTATTTTAAATATATTATTTATTAAATTTATAGGTCAGTTTTGTTCACTACGAGTTAATTTTTAGAAAGTCATAAAGTTTTTTTTCAAATCGAAAAATTTCCATTTTAATATAATTTTTATACATTTGTATGATATAGTTCATTAGGTGTTATACATATATTCCGTCTAAAATTACTTTCGAAATAATAATTTTTTAATGGAAATATAACAAATCTTTTAAGATGCGGAAAACGTTTAATGTGCTTTGCTCAACCTTCACCATTATAGCGGGATGGGTATTATGAATGTGTACTTTTTTTATTATATCCAAAAATAATAGTTCTTACCAAACAGGTCAGAATCTATTTCTTACACAGAGGGAAAATATATACACACCTGGTACCATAGACTATGACTAGACTGTGTCTAGACTACGACTAGGCTATGACTAGACTAGACTATGACTAGACTATAGTCTAGTCTAGTCACTAGACTATTACTAGACTATGACTAGACTATGACTAGACTATGACTAGAATATAGACTAGACTATAGACTAGACTATAGACTAGATTATAGACCAGACTATAGACTAGACTATAGACCAGACTATAGGCTAGACTATAGACTAGACTATAGACTAACTATAGACTAGACTATAGACTAGACTATAGACTAGACTATAGACTAGACTATAGTAGTTTTTTGTTGATATTAATTTTAATTAGATACATTTTGCTGTCACTTGCGTGTGGAACATAAATATGTCTTAACACTTTATGGCTTTTTAATTATACCTCCAGAATCTCGTTATACTAATCGAAAAGTTGATTTTGATTCTTTAATAAGTTCTGGTATATTTAGCAAAAGGTCAATGTAACTCTGGACACTTTGACAGTTTGAACTGTGACAGTGTTTGTTGCTTTCTTAGACAGCCACTGGAATACGTTTACCCATAAATTAAGCTAAAAAGATTTTAACTTAAATTAATGAAGTAATATCTAGAAATAACTGTTTTCTTCGGATTTTGTAACCAAGGAGCAGGTTTTGAAGACATTGACAAGAATTGATTGCTGTATTTTAATTGTTATTTTGTTAATAAATTCATTTGGTTGTAAAATCGTCCATAAATTCAAAGTTCACTAACATCAAAACTTGTTCATAAGCCAGCGAGAGGAGTATTTTAAATATATTATTTATTTAAATTTATAGGTCAGTTTTGTTCACTACGAGTTAATTTTTAGAAAGTCATAAAGTTTTTTTTCAAATCGAAAAAATTTCCATTTTAATATAATTTTTATACATTTGTATGATATAGTTCATTAGGTGTTATACATATATTCCGTCTAAAATTACTTTCGAAATAATAATTTTTTAATGGAAATATAACAAATCTTTTAAGATGCGGAAAACGTTTAATGTGCTTTGCTCAACCTTCACCATTATAGCGGGATGGGTATTATGAATGTGTACTTTTTTTATTATATCCAAAAATAATAGTTCTTACCAAACAGGTCAGAATCTATTTCTTACACAGAGGGAAAATATATACACACCTGGTACCATAGACTATGACTAGACTGTGTCTAGACTACGACTAGGCTATGACTAGACTAGACTATGACTAGACTATAGTCTAGTCTAGTCACTAGACTATTACTAGACTATGACTAGACTATGACTAGACTATGACTAGAATATAGACTAGACTATAGACTAGACTATAGACTAGATTATAGACCAGACTATAGACTAGACTATAGACCAGACTATAGGCTAGACTATAGACTAGACTATAGACTAACTATAGACTAGACTATAGACTAGACTATAGACTAGACTATAGACTAGACTATAGACTAGACTATAGACTAGACTATAGACTAGACTATAGACTAGACTATAGACTAGACTATAGACTAGACTATAGACTAGACTATAGACTAGACTATAGACTAGACTATAGACTAGACTATAGACTAGACTATAGACTAGACTATAGACTAGAATATAGACTAGACTATAAACTAGACTATAGACTAGACTATAGACTAGACTAGACTATAGACTAGACTATAGACTAGACTATAGACTAGACTATAGACTAGACTATAGACTAGACTATAGACTAGACTATAGACTAGACTATAGACTAGACTATAGACTAGACTATAGACTAGACTATAGACTAGACTATAGACTAGACTATAGACTAGACTATAGACTAGACTATAGACTAGACTATAGACTAGACTATAGACTAGACTATAGACTAGACTATAGACTAGACTATAGACTAGACTATAGACTAGGACTATAGACTAGACTATAGACTAGACTATAGACTAGACTATAGACTAGACTATAGACTAGACTATAGACTAGACTATAGACTAGACTATAGACTAGACTATAGACTAGACTATAGACTAGACTATAGACTAGACTATAGACTAGACTATAGACTAGACTATGACTAGAATATAGACTAGACTATAGACTAGACTAGATTATAGACCAGACTATAGACTAGACTATATACCAGACTATAGGCTAGACTATAGACTAGACTATAGACTAACTATAGACTAGACTATAGACTAGACTATAGACTAGACTATAGACTAGACTATAGACTAGACTATAGACTAGACTATAGACTAGACTATAGACTAGACTATAGACTAGACTATAGACTAGACTATAGACTAGACTATAGACTAGACTATAGACTAGACTATAGACTAGACTATAGACTAGACTATAGACTAGACTATAGACTAGACTATAGACTAGACTATAGACTAGACTATAGACTAGACTATAGACTAGACTATAGACTAGACTATAGACTAGACTATAGACTAGACTATAGACTAGTCTATAGACTAGACTATAGACTAGATTATAGACCAGACTATAGACTAGACTATAGACTAGACTATAGACTAGACTAGACTATAGACTAGACTATAGACTAGAATATAGACTAGACTATAGACTAGACTATAGACTAGACTATAGACTAGACTATAGACTAGACTATAGACTAGACTATAGACTAGATAGACTATAGACTAGACTATAGACTAGAATATAGACTAGACTATAGACTAGACTATAGACTAGACTATAGACTACACTATAGACTAGACTATAGACTAGACTATAGACTAGACTATAGACTAGACTATGGACTAGACTATAGACTAGACTAGTCTATAGACTAGACTATAGACTAGACTATAGACTAGACTATAGACTAGACTATAGACTAGACTATAGACTAGACTATAGACTAGACTATAGACTAGACTATAGACTAGACTATAGACTAGACTATAGACTAGACTATAGACAAGACTATAGACTAGACTATAGACTAGACTATAGACTAGACTATAGACTAGACTATAGACTAGACTATAGACTAGACTAGACTATAGACTAGACTATAGACTAGACTAGACTATAGACTAGACTATAGACTAGACTATAGACTAGACTATAGACTAGACTATAGACTAGACTATAGACTAGACTAGACTATAGACTAGACTATAGACTAGACTATAGACTAGACTATAGACTAGACTAATAGACTAGACTAGACTATAGACTAGACTATAGGACTAGACTATAGACTAGACTATAGACTAGACTATAGACTAGACTATAGACTAGACTATAGACTAGACTATAGACTAGACTATAGACTAGACTATAGACTAGACTATAGACTAGACTATAGACTAGACTATAGACTAGACTATAGACTAGACTATAGACTAGACTATAGACTAGACTATAGACTAGACTATAGACTAGACTATAGACTAGACTATAGACTAGACTATAGACTAGACTATAGACTAGACTATAGACTAGACTATAGACTAGACTATAGACTAGACTATAGACTAGATATAGACTAGACTATAGACTAGACTATAGACTAGACTATAGACTAGACTATAGACTAGACTATAGACTAGGTATAGACTAGATATAGACTAGATATAGACTAGACTATAGACTAGACTATAGACTAGACTATAGACTAGACTATAGACTAGACTATAGACTAGACTATAGACTAGACTATAGACTAGACTATAGACTAGACTATAGACTAGACTATAGACTAGACTATAGACTAGACTATAGACTAGACTATAGACTAGACTATAGACTAGACTATAGACTAGACTATAGACTAGACTATAGACTAGACTATAGACTAGACTATAGACTAGACTATAGACTAGACTATAGACTAGACTATAGACTAGACTATAGACTAGACTATAGACTATAGACTATAGACTAGACTATAGACTAGACTATAGACTAGACTATAGACTAGACTATAGACTAGACTATAGACTAGACTATAGACTAGGACTATAGACTAGACTATAGACTAGACTATAGACTAGACTATAGACTAGACTATAGACTAGACTATAGACTAGACTATAGACTAGACTATAGACTAGACTATAGACTAGACTATAGACTAGACTATAGACTAGAGTATAGACTAGACTATAGACTAGAGTATAGACTAGACTATAGACTAGAGTATAGACTAGACTATAGACTAGACTATAGACTAGACTATAGACTAGACTATAGACTAGACTATAGACTAGACTATAGACTAGACTATAGACTAGACTATAGACTTAGAATATAGACTAGACTATAGACTAGACTATAGACTAGACTATAGACTAGACTATAGACTAGACTATAGACTAGACTATAGACTAGACTATAGACTAGACTATAGACTAGACTATAGACTAGACTATAGACTAGACTATAGACTAGACTATAGACTAGACTATAGACTAGACTATAGACTAGACTATAGACTAGACTATAGACTAGACTATAGACTAGACTATAGACTAGACTATAGACTAGACTATAGACTAGACTATAGACTAGACTATAGACTAGACTATAGACTAGACTATAGACTAGACTATAGACTAGACTATAGACTAGACTATAGACTAGACTATAGACTAGACTATAGACTAGACTATAGACTAGACTATAGACTAGAGTATAGACTAGACTATAGACTAGACTATAGACTAGACTATAGACTAGACTATAGACTTGACTATAGACTAGACTATAGACTAGACTATAGACTAGACTATAGACTAGACTATAGACTAGACTATAGACTAGACTATAGACTAGACTATAGACTAGACTATAGATTAGACTATAGACTAGACTATAGACTAGACTATAGACTAGACTGTAGACTAGACTATAGACTAGACTATAGACTAGACTATAGACTAGACTATAGACTAGACTATAGACTAGACTATAGACTAGACTATGATTAAACTATGATTAGACTATGACTAGACTATGACTGTGGACAGAACTTAATTATTTTTTTAATCCAACAGAAGCTGTTGGGTATTTAAATTAATTTTTTACAAAAAATTTGAATAATTTATTGTTTTCGTTACCGTAACAAAAATTAAACCCGGAATTTTTGGTAACCGTTTAACGAAGAAATTGCATTAAGTTATTGATTATTTATAAAAACTATTTTTTTGCAGTGTAGTTCAATCAAAAAAGAACTGAATATGAATTTCTGATATGCATTCTACAGTTGTTACCATCTCATTATCGATTATGGTAATTTGCCATTTAACAAGATCATATAAAATTTTTAAAGTTTTGACAATAAATTAAGTTCTACTAATGAAATTAACTTCACGATTAGAATTCAACATAAAAAAACTGTTGATAATTTATAATAAAAAAGAACTTAACACACTTGTTAAGAAATTTATACATAATGTATGAATATTTATAATAAGAAATGTTCTTAAAAAATAAGAATATAAATTTTCGTAAAAAAGACTCGTTTTTCAAATCGAGAAAAATTATACCGACTTAAGGCGGACATTAAATTAAACTATTTTTAACGATGGTGATTTTAATTAAAATATCATAATTTTTTGGTATCGTGGGCTTAAGATCGTATAATGATAGCGCAATAAATATGTAACGTTAATTACATATTTAAATTGTTTAAATTATCCACAAAAAATGCGAAAAAAAAACTTTGTAAAGATGCTGCCCCTCAATTGTTCAAGACCTTGAATTTGTAAAGTGTTAAGGTTTTTTTACGATTCACACTTAAATTTTATTTTATAGTTTTGTTTATATCTTATGAATATTTATAATAAATATTCTTTAGCTTTTTTCTTTCTTTCATGCGTTTTTTGCCAAATCATTCACTTGAATTTTAATAATTTTCAATTTATGATAAACTGAAGATTATTTTGTCTTTGTATTAAAAAAAAAGTAAAAGTTGTTCCGCAAAAATGAACCAAAAATCTTAACCAATTTTAAATAGTTAATGGTCATAGTTTAACACTACTCGATTTTAATTTTAAAACGCTTATCTTAAGTGTACAATGTATATCTTCTCATTTTGATTTTTACATTTTCTTCACATGCAAGCTGACTTGTATTACCAATATGAGCATAAGGTGATTTTTATAGGTTCTTGGGTCAGAGATGGTCGATTTGTTTCTTAGAAGAAATCCTTGTTCCTAACTGGATTTTTAAACGATTTCTTACAATAAACTGGTTTTCTGTAAAAGCATCATGGCCCAGTATCGAATTTAGCCTAGACTGTAGATTATAGACTAGACTATAGAAAAGTTCTAGACTACACTATAGGCTAGACTACAGATTAGACTATTGACTAGACTATAGACTAGACTATAGACTAGACTATAGACTAGACTATAGACTAGACTATAGACTAGACTATAGACTAGACTATAGACTAGACTATAGACTAGACTATAGACTAGACTATAGACTAGACTATAGACTAGACTATAGACTAGACTATAGACTAGACTATAGACTAGGCTATAGACTAGACTATAGACTAGACTATAGACTAGACTATAGACTAGACTATAGACTAGACTATAGACTAGACTATAGACTAGACTATAGACTAGACTATAGACTAGACTATAGACTAGACTATAGACTAGACTATAGACTAGACTATAGACTAGACTATAGACTAGACTATAGACTAGACTATAGACTAGACTATAGACTAGACTAGACTATAGACTATAGACTAGACTATAGACTATAGACTAGACTATAGACTAGACTATAGACTAGACTATAGACTAGACTATAGACTAGACTATAGACTAGACTATAGACTAGACTATAGACTAGACTATAGACTAGACTATAGATTATAGACTAGACTATAGACTAGACTATAGATTATAGACTAGACTATAGACTAGACTATAGACTAGACTATAGACTAGACTATAGACTAGACTATAGACTAGACTATAGACTAGACTATAGACTAGACTATAGACTAGACTATAGACTAGACTATAGACTAGACTATAGACTAGACTATAGACTAGACTATAGACTAGACTATAGACTAGACTATAGACTAGACTATAGACTAGACTATAGACTAGACTAGACTATAGACTAGACTATAGACTAGACTATAGACTAGACTATAGACTAGACTATAGACTAGACTATAGACTAGACTATAGACTAGACTATAGACTAGACTATAGACTAGACTAGACTAGACTATAGACTAGACTATAGACTAGACTATAGACTAGACTAGACTAGACTATAGACTAGACTATAGACTAGACTATAGACTAGACTATAGTCTAGTCTATAGTCTAGTCTATAGTCTAGTCTATAGTTCTAGTCTATAGTCTAGTCTATAGTCTAGTCTATAGTCTAGACTATAGACTAGACTATAGACTAGACTATAGACTAGACTATAGACTAGACTATAGACTAGACTAGACTATAGACTAGACTATAGACTAGACTATAGACTAGACTATAGACTAGACTAGACTATAGACTAGACTATAGACTAGACTATAGACTAGACTATAGACTAGACTATAGACTAGACTATAGACTAGACTATAGACTAGACTATAGACTAGACTATAGACTAGACTATAGACTAGACTATAGACTAGACTATAGACTAGACTATAGAGACTATAGACTAGACTATAGACTAGACTATAGACTAGACTATAGACTAGACTATAGACTAGACTATAGACTAGATATAGACTAGACTATAGACTAGACTATAGACTAGACTATAGACTAGACTATAGACTAGACTATAGACTAGACTATAGACTAGACTATAGACTAGACTATAGACTAGACTATAGACTAGACTATAGACTAGACTATAGACTAGACTATAGACTAGACTATAGACTAGACTATAGACTAGACTATAGACTAGACTATAGACTAGACTATAGACTAGACTATAGACTAGACTATAGACTAGACTATAGACTAGACTATAGACTAGACTATAGACTAGACTATAGACTAGACTATAGACTAGACTATAGACTAGACTATAGACTAGATATAGACTAGACTATAGACTAGACTATAGACTAGACTATAGACTAGACTATAGACTAGACTATAGACTAGACTATAGACTAGACTATAGACTAGACTATAGACTAGACTATAGACTAGACTATAGACTAGACTATAGACTAGATATAGACTAGACTATAGACTAGACTATAGACTAGACTATAGACTAGACTATAGACTAGACTATAGACTAGACTATAGACTAGACTATAGACTAGACTATAGACTAGACTATAGACTAGAACTTAGACTAGACTATAGACTAGACTATAGACTAGACTATAGACTAGACTATAGACTAGACTATAGACTAGACTATAGATAGACTATAGACTAGACTATAGACTAGACTATAGACTAGACTATAGACTAGACTATAGACTAGACTATAGACTAGACTATAGACTAGACTATAGACTAGACTATAGACTAGACTATAGACTAGACTATAGACTAGACTATAGACTAGACTATAGACTAGACTATAGACTAGACTATAGACTAGACTATAGACTAGACTATAGACTAGACTATAGACTAGACTATAGACTAGATATAGACTAGACTATAGACTAGACTATAGACTAGACTATAGACTAGACTATAGACTAGACTATAGACTAGACTATAGACTAGACTATAGACTAGACTATAGACTAGACTATAGACTAGACTATAGACTAGACTATAGACTAGACTATAGACTAGACTATAGACTAGACTATAGACTAGACTATAGACTAGACTATAGATTAGACTATAGACTAGACTATAGATTAGACTATAGACTAGACTATAGACTAGACTATAGACTAGACTATAGACTAGACTATAGACTAGACTATAGACTAGACTATAGACTAGACTATAGACTAGACTATAGACTAGACTATAGATTAGACTATAGACTAGACTATAGATTAGAGTATAGACTAGACTATGGACTTGACTATAGACTAGACTATAGACTAGAATATAGACTAGACTATAGACTAGACTATAGACTAGAATATAGACTAGACTATAGACTAGAATATAGACTAGACTATAGACTAGAATATAGACTATAGACTAGACTAGACTATAGAGTAGACTATAGACTAGACTATAGACTAGACTATAGACTAGACTATAGACTAGACTATAGACTAGACTATAGACTAGACTATAGACTAGACTATAGACTAGACTATAGACTAGACTATAGACTAGACTATAGACTAGACTATAGACTAGACTATAGACTAGACTATAGACTAGACTATAGACTAGACTATAGACTAGACTATAGACTAGACTATAGACTAGACTATAGACTAGACTATAGACTAGACTATAGACTAGACTATAGACTAGACTATAGACTAGACTATAGACTAGACTATAGATTAGACTATAGACTAGACTATAGACTAGACTATAGACTAGACTATAGACTAGACTATAGACTAGACTATAGACTAGACTATAGACTAGACTATAGATTAGACTATAGACTAGACTATAGACTAGACTATAGACTAGACTATAGACTAGACTATAGACTAGACTATAGACTAGACTATAGACTAGACTAGACTATAGACTAGACTATAGACTAGACTATAGACTAGACTATAGACTAGACTATAGACTAGACTATAGACTAGACTCTAGACTAGACTATAGACTAGACTATAGACTAGACTATAGACTAGACTATAGACTAGACTATTGACTAGACTATAGACTAGACTATAGACTAGACTATAGACTAGACTATAGACTAGACTATAGACTAGACTATAGACTAGACTATAGACTAGACTATAGACTAGACTATAGACTAGACTATAGACTAGACTATAGACTAGACTATAGACTAGACTATAGACTAGACTATAGACTAGACTATAGACTAGACTATAGACTAGACTATAGACTAGACTATAGACTAGACTATAGACTAGACTATAGACTAGACTATAGACTAGACTATAGACTCGACTATAGACTCGACTATAGACTCGACTATAGACTCGACTATAGACTAGTCTATAGACTAGTCTAATATTTAGTCAAGTCCATAGTCCCGTCTATTATAAACTAGACAAAAGGCTAGTCTATATACTATTTACTAAACAATAGACTACACTATGGACTAGACTATATACTTGACTATAGACTAGGCTTTACATAATTGTAATATACACATATATGCTTTCAAAAAACGTATTTCAAAAATCACAATATTATTAAATTATTTAGTCTGAATTCATTATTTACGTTTTTATTAAATGTTTCAAATTAAATAACCAACACTCTTCTTCTTTTATTTCCAATTTGTATAAAATCTTGTGGTTGGTATTCTTTAAGATTTGGAACGTGTTGCTAATAAATCAACGATTATATTTATGTGTTTTTTGTATTTGAAATTAGTTTTATAACTATTTAAAGAAGAATCTTTGATAGAAACAAATTGTACTTGCATGTGATTGATATATTTTTTTGGTTGAAAATAACCACTTGTCTTATTAAGTAGTCACTGTCCATATCGCATGTTTCTTTTTCAATTCATTTTTATTTTTTTATTCCACAACTTAATTAACATTTTAACACTTAAGCATTAAATATTAGAGTTTGTTTTTATTATTTAGTTATTTTGTTTTATATACAAATGTATTGTTGTCTTATTTGAATAAAACATTTGTATGATTTCTTTGTAGTTGTTTAGAAGAAAAAAGAATTGATTCTTTACGGGAGGGAATAATTAACATTTGTGTATAGAAGCAAAGTTAGCTATCCCTACTTTTTTTAATGGATATTTTTGAATTCGATTTTTAATGGATATATTGTTATTATTAAATATTCTCCCATTAGTGATGATTGTTATTTTCATTTAAAACTTTTGTTGCAGAAATTTAAAAGAATTCTGTTAATTTGAAATCTTCAAAACACTTTAAATACTTTACCTAAATAGTTTATTGTTTAATTGACTAGTTTTATGAATATTATATATAATAATGAGTTATTGTTTTATATTATTAAGTACATTCATAAATTATCATTAGCCGAATAATAAATATATGCACATGTTCTTACGTTTTATATTTTAATCATAATTATTATTTTATATCAATTTTGTTAAGTTATCTGATCTTATCATTAAGTGTTGCTAATTTATATTTTTTCTGGCTTTCAAGAATATTTGAAAAATTAATGCGGAAACGGTGCATTGAAAATTACATGCTGATATATTCGCTGGTAATTTATAAATATTATAAAAAATTAATAATTAGTAGAGGTGTATGAACGAAAATTGTTTTCAATAAAAATATTCAATAGAGCATTAATTAACAAGAAAGAATGTATATACAATCGGGCAGTGTAGTGGTGCTTAGTACCCTTTCATAAAATTCGATCTAATAGTTGCACATGGCCCATTCGTTTTATCAATAAAGTTATATGTGCAGAATTTCATCCTGCTACTAATGTTTAAAATTAACAAGTAAGGCTGTGTCGAATCTTTGAATCTTTTGAAAAAGGAAAAAGTACCTAAACGTTTCTTTTATGGGTTTTTACCTAATTCAGACTGTACATACCTAATTTCATATTTCTAGGTCCAATATTATAGAAAAGTAAAAAAGTATCTTTTAAGAAAACAAAAGAGTACAAAAAGTTCCGGTTCTCCCAAATTCCAACTCTACATACTTAATTCCATGTTCGAGGTTCAATATTATAAAAAAATCAAAAAAGTACCCAAAAGTCCCTTTTGATTTGTTCTCCTCTAATCCGTGCTCTTTATTTCATGTTTCTGGGTTCATTATTATAGAAAACTCAAAAAGTACCTTTTAAAAAACGAATAAGTTCTCACCTAATTCCGAATCTACATACTTACTTCACGTTGCTAGGTTTAATATTATATAATATTCAAAAAGTACCTTTTGAAAAACGACAAAGTACCAAAAAGTTCCCTCTTATTGGTTCTCACCTAATTCAGACTCTACATACTTAATTTCATATTTCGAGGTTCAATATTAGAGAAAATTCAAAAAGTACCTTGTAAATACAAAAAAAGTACCAAAGTTCACTTTTTCCGGTTCTCTCTTATTTCGACTCTACATACTTAATTTCATTTCTAGGTTTAATATTATTGAAAATATAAAAAATACATTTTAAAGAACGAAAAAGTACCAAAAAATCACTTTTAATGTGTTTTTGTCTAATCCGGGCTATACATACTTAATTTAATGTTTCTTAGTTCATTATTATAGAAAACTCAAAAAGTTCCTTTTGTAGAACGAAAAAGTACCAAAAATTTCCTTTTATGGTTCCAATTTAAGCAGGCTTCACATACTCGTGCTGCTCTTGATCTGCTTTTTATAAAAAAGAGCACAATAACAAAATGAATAAAAAATCTAATTTTTGATGAAATTTTCAGAGATTGTCTCGGATTTTTGCTCATATCTCGGTATTATGAATCGATTAATCGATATCTAAGATTTCTAAAAACTGATTTCAACAAACACCAGATAGACAGGCAGACAATATATACTTAATGGGGTCGGAAAGTTATACTATAGAAATTAAAAACGGAATGACAGTCTATATATATACCTTCTCACGAAGGCTATATATAAGTCTGTCATTTTCATTTCACTTAATATCTAAAGAAGACTTTGTATGGAACCTAGAGTAAATGAGGACCGATCATTTAAAAAAATTGTATGATTTAGTTACAAAACTATGTTTTACCGATTTTTTGCAGATACAACTGTCAGCTAAAGTGATTTTGACCGAGTAGTATTGTTTAAGATGTAGGATCAATATTTTTTGGTTTAACAATATCAGCATATACGCATAGTACCCTCCAGATAAAGTGGTGTAGGGTATAAACAAGTATTTTTCCGAAATCCAGCTAATTCAATTGGCCAATCGTCCACAAATGAATGTGTTCTTGATTAGAGTCATGTGCTGCGTAAAAATATTCGGATATCGAGAACGAGTTCTATAATTTCAGAGAAAACACATTCCATGATAGTATCAATAGAACAGTAAACTATACGCACGTTGCGACGGTGCTGCAGAAAATCAAAAGAGTTGGAACCCTGTTACCACCGATATATAAATTCGTCTCTTTTGTACGCGGTCGAGCTCAAAAGTAAACTTCGATCCTACATGAGAATTGTATTCCATTTTGGTCGGATTAAGTGGTGTAAACAGAAAGAAGATCGATGGAGTAAAGTATGTCTGAATTCTTCTTTCGACTTGAAAAATATGTTTGTCCAAGGGACTTTGCACTTTATTTTAATGCTCTGTTAACACGACTCCATTTAGAGAATTTTATCAAATAATGGTTGAGAGATTTATTCCGCTCTTTACCCTAATCTCTAGAGGACTTGGCCTATAATAGAATGAATAGAAATTGCAGATATTGCTGTCATCGTCAAAAGAGTAGATAAAGTTGGAAGTTTGACATAGAAGGTCATTTATGAAAATAAATCGATTGAATTTATTACCGACACTTTTTCGACTATTCCAGACTTGTTCGATTTTAGTTTACTCTTATTTGTTCAGGCGATTGTAAGAAAACCTTACAATTTCATTGCAGATAATAAACTGACATAGCTTTAGCCTTTCCGACAAAAAAGTAGATCTACATTGTACATTTTCAGCGTTAGAGTTATATGTATATCAAGGCTGATCGAATTGACTTAATTTTATACAAATAATATTTGTTTATTTCGTTATTTTTTTTTTGATATTTATATTAAAAATCATAAATTATTTTAAAAAAAATCTCCTTGTCAAACACCACAAATATTTGATGATACAAGTACATACTTTTTATATTAATGATATATTTGACATTATAATTCTGCTCCAATTTAGCACAAATGTAAATCATTATTTAATTAGCTTATTTAATTAAATTTAAAATATGAACTTTAATATTGCAAATATTTTAATATTTTAATGGAAATTTTCAAAACAACATGTACATCAAATTAAAATTTAAAACAATAAATTACTTTGTTAAGTATACAAATTTTAAATTATTTATTATAAAAAAAGTTTAAATGTTTGAAATTTATTTCTTATATAGTGAAAGCATATTTTCTAAAACACCTTTTATTTATTGTTTTCTAATTACTCTAGAATTATATCTATAAAAAACTAAAGTTTTTGTTTAGTTTTAAACTTAATTTTAAAATTAGTTAAATTAAGTGATTAATGATGAATTGAAATATATTAGAAATTAATTATAGTATATTACTATTAATTAGTAATATTTAGCAGTCAAATTGATGATAAATAACCAAAACATTTTGCATTAAAGACAGATTTAAATTACTTTTTTGTTTGCGATAAAGTATTAATCAAAATTTAGTTATGGATGGATTCTTTTAAGAAATCACAAAAAAATCTTACTTTTTTTGCTATTTTGTCGGACCATATAAAGTAAGCCATTTTTATTTAAAAACAGAGTCCCTAATCTGAGAAATATCTGTGGCAAAAATGAGAAGATACAGACTTTAACTTATATATATATGTATATGTATTAACTATATATATATATATATATAATATTATATATATATATATATATATATATATATATATATATATATTAATATATATATTATATTATATATATATATATATATATATATTAATATATATATATATATATATATATGATATTATATATATTATATATATATATATTATATATATATATATATATATATAATATATATATATATTATATATATATATATATTATATTATATATATATATATATAGATATATATATATATATATATATATATTATATATATATATATATATATATATATATATATATATATATAGTGTTAGTTAATTACTTAGTTAGTTAGTTAATTAGTTAGTCCCACTGTACGCGGGCATTTATTTCCTCCATATTTAGTTCAGTTTAAAAGGGTTGTATATCAATGTATAATCCACTCGGAGACCCAATACTCCATTGTGAATCCCTTTAATAAAAGACAAGGAGAAAACAGAAAAAAAAGGAGAGATGAGAAGAGTGAGATGTTGCTAAAAATGTAACAAAAAAATCCTTAATTGTCTATTAACTGAAAATCAAAAAGTTCCCCTAATGAAGCCCATAATGTCGCCTAGGTTACACCCTGCTACATCTCTAGTTCATCGTGCAATCTTTTACCTAGCCATTTCAGTCTCAGACTCTGTAATCTGGGACAGTGGCATAAAATATGCTCTACTGTCTCCAGTTCCTCTTCGTCCTCACACAACCTGCAAAAATCCTGTGTGTTACCGACCCCATTTCCCCTAAAGGCTCCAATTGAGCAGTGTCCAGTTATTACCGCTACTAAAATCCTTGTACTCTTCCTGTCCAATCCTAATAGCATTCTGGTTGCTTTTGGATTTAACTTCGGCCATAGTGTCCTAGAAACCCTACAATCCAGTCTACTGTACCAGGATTGGTTGGTGGTTTTTTTGAAATATTCGGAAATTAGTCTATAGTAATGACAAATGGGGGGTTTTACCGAGTTGACCCTTCTATCGAGCTCCAGATCCGAGACCTGTCGGGCCAATTCATCTGCAATCTCATTGCCCTGTATGTCACAGTGTCCCGGTACCCAACACAGCCTGAGTGTGTATAACCTGACTAAACCTTCCAGGTCCTTTTTGCAGCTATTTACCAAGCTAGAATGCAACGTTTTACACTGCAAAGCTTTAAGAGCTGCCTGACTATCAACGTAAATCTTCCGACCCCCTAGTAATGTGTGTCTTAATAATTTCCACGGATTTCCATATAGCCAGGATTTCCGCTTGAAAAACGCTACATTCATCCGGAAGTCTGTAGGACACTCTTATATTGTTGTCTACCAAATAAACCCCGGCACCTGTGCCAGAGTCCATCTTGGATCCGTCAGTGAAAACTGCACACCCCTCAAACAGTACTTCGGATCCTTCCCACTCATTCCTACTAGGAATCACTATTGAAGGTGTTACTCCGAAGTCCAGGGTCGTAACCAAATGATCTGAAATACCCTCCGTACTTCCCTCAATTCCTGTTAGACCTGCCTCGTATAGTATTCTAGTGTGGCCTACCCGCTTTGGTCTTACTAGAGCTGATTCAAACAGTCTGAATAAGTTCCTAGCTGATACACTCTTAACATATTTCTCAATTGGGAGCAGATTCAGAATAATATCCAATGCCGCTTATTAGTTACTTAGTTAGTTAGTTAGTTAGTTAGTTAGTTAGTTAGTTAGTTAGTTAGTTAGTTAGTTAGTTAGTTAGTTAGTTAGTTAGTTAATTAGTTAGTTAGTTAGTTACTTACTTAGTTAGTTAATTAGTTAGTCCCACTGTACGCGGCGCATTTTATTTCCTGCATATTTAATAATATATTTATATGAATCGTAATAAATGTTTTACAGTTCAAAGCATCAAGTACTTCCAAATTGTTTTGATATTTTGATTTTGATAAATATATATTTTTTGCAAATTAATATTTTTGAAAAATTGTAATTAATACTTAAGCAATTAAATTTCATTTTTAAACAGTTTAATGAACTAAACAAAAAATTTTATTTTTTTTTTTATTTGCAGATGCCCCGGTAATTCTGACTTTGCCCCACATGTTGGGAGCATCAAATGAATATACGAAAACTATAAGAGGATTAAATCCGGATGCCAAAAAACATCAGACATTTGTAGATGTACAACATGTAGGTAGAAAATAAGACCACACATACTTATAACGAATCTGCCACAAACACTTGTTCGCATTAATATCAATTAATTTTGAAATTTGAAATTAATAAATGACATTAATTAAATAACAATTTATTTTTTGTTTTTGTTTATTTTGTTGCAGCTTACTGGCGTGCCACTTCAGGGTGGCAAACGTGTTCAGTTTAATATGTTTCTGAAGAGTATTAATCGCATAACGATTACGGAAAATCTAACAACAGTTCTAATGCCCGCCATTTGGGTGGAGGAGGTGAGTAGTGAGTGGGTTGTTTTGTTTTGTTTTGTTTTGTTTAGTTTAGTTGGCGAAACAATATTACAACTGAAATATTTGTATTCAACAAATTTTCTATAAAATTATTAAATTTATTGTCTTGTTTTCTATTTTTGTTGTCATTTCTCTTCCCGCAACGAGCAGGGCATCGAATTGAATGGGGAAATGGTGACATTTTTCAAGAAACGTCTCATCAACACTTTGAAAACATTGAATGTTGTGCAGTGGGCTGCGTTGTTTGGTGGCATCGGTGTGGCTGCTATTTGTTTAATTTATTTTGTGGTGCAACGTCGAAAAGCTGTTGCTGTGGTGGAGGCACCTTTAAAATAAATTAAAGAATCATTTAAAAATAATCATAATCATTTATTTGTTTTTGCATATGCCAGCCTCTTAAAAAGCTGACTGGCTGTAACTGCTTCATCAGTGACATTTTATTATAAACTAAACATTTCGTTGTTATTGTTTAATTAATTAATTATTTGTTATAATGTTATTAATTATTATTATTTTATTATCTATATGTATATTGTTTAAAATTTAACATAATTTAAACAGAAAATTGTTAATGATATTATATTTTTTATATTATAATTGTTAATTTTAATTAAAATTAAATATTTTATGTGATTTAGTGTATTTTCATTAAAAAAAAAAGTAACAAAAAAGATACAAAATTGTGTTTTTAATTAATTTCATAGAAAACAATAAGTTTTTCCATTTCCGTTATACGCCATCTAGCGACCAATAAAGGCAATATTTAAAATGAACACTATTATCTGCAGAATTTGTTTGAGTCTTAATGATATGACAGTGTCTAAAGATAAAAAAGTTACGGTATAGCAGTGTGACGATAAATAATACTTATTTTTTACGATAGTGCAGTAATCATACAGCATTGCCAGAATCACAATATTTAAATGAAAAACAAATATTTTTAACGTATTAGCCTCGGCAATAATTATACCCTACACCACTATAGTGGGGAGGGTATTATGCGTTTGTGCTGAAGTTTGTAACACCCAAAAATATTTACCACTTTCTGAGTCGATTTAGCTATGTCCGTCCGTCCGTGTGTCTGTGTGTCCATGTAAACCTTGTGCGCACGCTACAGGTTGCAATTTTAAAGATAATTTGATGAAATTTGGCACATACTCTTTTTTTGGTTCAAGGACGAACGTCTGTCCAGTAAACCTTATACGCGATCTACAAGTTGCAATTTTCGGGATAATTTGATTGCTTTTAAAGAACAATGTAGAAGACTATTGGAAATGCATTTTCAATGCCAAAATGTTTTTGCCACAAATTTGGCTCCACAATATTCGTTTTTCTGAATCCTTTGACATCCCAAACAATGTGCCATAATCTTTTTCAAACTGTTTTTTTGCAAAGAGTGCAACAATGCATTTTGTTTTTTATAAATGTTCGCTTTAAACGAAAACAATTTTCAATTTAAATAAAAAAACTTCGACAGTTTGGAAACTTAAAATATTTTAAATATAAGTCAACAAACTTTGACGGTTAGAAAACTGAAAATAAATGGAACAAAAAAATCAGCTGATTTATTGATTTCACCTGTAAATTATAATACATCTTGCTAGACCTGGTTCACACTAGAAAAATTTTTTTGGGAAACTTTTGATTTTTGTGTGTGAGAGAAAGAGAAAGAAATATCAACCATCTCTTTCTCTCACACACAAAATCAAAAGTTTTTCAACAAAAGTTTCACAGTGTGAACCAGGTCCTAGAGTACCAACATGAATTTTTAGGACAAATAATGAGCGGATTAGCAATAAGAAGTGTGTCACTCCCATATTATTAAACATAAAAATATTTTTTTTGGGGAAAATATTGAAGGTAAAATATTCAAATTTTGCACTAAGCACTTTAAAATCCATGTGAACATTTGGAGGAAAAATAGACGAACTAACAATATTGGCAAAAAGGACGCGGTACATCCTATATAAATTAAGGGGCTAATTATTATTTTCCACGCAAGCTAAAATATTGTACAAAATAAGGGGGTAAATGTAAAAATTCTTATATCAACAAAACTATTAGATCTCGAACACCGTCCGACACTCAAAATTAGACATGAACCGGATGATATACGCCTGAAACTATAAAAGTAATGAAGAAAAACGAAACGGATGATATACATCAGAAACTATAAATTTAATGAAGAGAAACTTGTTGTGATAGTTTTTAATTTCGTGATCCTGTGTCCCTTTAAGGGTACTGGCACACGTTCAATATATATTGATCTATTTGGATCACGACGCATTTAAATGGATGGGCAGTGTCACACGTTCAATATATATCGTGATATTTGCTGTATTATGATATGTATTGAACGTGTAGCATGTAATATTGACGGATCGTGTTCCATATCACAGAAAACCCGAATTTTCTGAAATCCAAAATTCGTATTAATATCTTGATCTCAGTACAAGATATTAGAAAAAATTACTGCAATCTTTTCAAAATGGGTGTCAAAAAATCCGTAATTTTTAACGGATTGCCGGATTTTGGATTTCAGAAAATTGGGGTTTTCTGTGATATGGAACACGATCCGTCAATATTACATGCTACATCTTTAATACATACAGCAAATATCACGATATATATTGAACGTGTGACACTGCCCTAAAAGGTCTTCAAAATTTAAAGAAGTAAATTTTTCAAAAAATTTAAAAAAATCTTATATTTTTTTTTAATTTTATCAATGGATACATAGTTATAGAGGTACTTTTTAGCAAAGGAAAATAAAACTCTTATTGAGGGTTTCTCCCAAGATGCAGCTGTTTGATGACATAAAAACTGCTCATATATCCACGACTTAAATCGCGACTTCAAGTTAGAAACAAAATTTTGCAAAAACAAAGTATTCGGATTGTATTCTAAACAAATTTCTTAGTAAAATAAATCGCCGTTTTATTTTTAACAATTGACGGGTATAAAAATAATTATTCCTATGTACCTCTTCTAGTTATCCTCTTTTTTACCTACCTATACTAATCCTGACTATGAGTTTATTCTTTTGCCAACTATTTTCATTAATTTATAGCGGAAAATTTTTAATAACTGTGAATGAAGTAAAGCAAATGCATAAATTGATATATTAGTTGTTTAAATAGTTTTTTTGAGTGTAACAACTAATTAAATAATGTCGGTTCAATAACTAAAAGTTATTACTAATTTTCAAAAAATATTTCAAGTTTGTATTGAAATACAAAAAAATTTGTGATAACTTGTAAGAATTTTTTGTTAATTAACAGACATATAATATCAAAAATACATTTTCCAATGATTAATTTTATTAAAATTAAAACAGTGGAATTTTTTATGGCCAATTTTTCTCTACTTAGCTTCATTAAATTAAGGCTTTTGGAATTTAAATGAAATAATATATATTTTTAATATTATTTGTATGCCAACGCCGTTACACTATACAACTATGACAAAATTTGAAAATTCCCCATAATCATTAATCTATTACAATTTTAACGTCGTTAACTTAAAAAACAATCAACTCTGAAGTGTAAAATTTCGTTGTTTGTGTGTTAGTTTATGGTTTGTGTGATTGCAATGAAAAAGTGCGGGTCGCATAGAAATCGTAGGCAATCTTTTTTTTAATAAAAAACACGTAAATTTACGAAATATCTAAAGAAAATTATATGAAAAATATTCTAAAAGCATTATATTTTCAATATCTTATAGAATTTGTACGCAAAATAATGATAAAAAGTGTGAAAAATTGAATTGAAAATTACACCTCCACGGACGACGGTGTGTTTGCGAAATACGTGAAAAAAGAAAAAAATTATACGGATGAGAGAAGTATTAATATTTTGTGTGTATGAAGAAGAAATAATAAAATAAAAAAAGAAAGAAAAAAGTTTATACAGTGCCACAAAGTGAGTGAACGAGTGTGTAAAGTGAAATTTATTCATTAAATTCTTCATTATCCCGCTTTGAAGTCGTCTCATTAAGGTTTCAAGCAACAGCGGCGATTATTTCAATAATAAAAAAATATATAACGAAATTCTCAGCACAAAAAAAAAGAAAGGAATAAAATAAATACACATACAAGGTGAATAGAATATGAATGCATATGGAAAATTTATTATGAAAAAGTATTAACGTTTTTGTAATTAAGTGGGAATGGTATGATTGCTATAATTACATGAATGAATGGACGAATTGATGTTTGATTGATATGGCAGGAAGTCTGGTGAAGAAAAAGTTGGGAAAAAAATGTGTGGTGGTGTTCATTGAGTCAATTGAAATGCGGCTCTTACGAGACCATCGTTTGGTTTCTTTTTGCCGTCGGTCGGTCGTTTTTTCATTTTTTCCATCATGTTTTTTTTCGGCTTCATTCGCTCGCTGTCCGCAAAATCAATTGTATTTGTTCTGTGTCTGTTTCAGCCGAATCATCAGCAATGTATGTGAAGCTCTATTATCATCTTCTACGTCTGCCCGTTCAACCAGTCTCGTTTTCCTTAATTCCCCCACTTTGTATTACCTTTCTTCCATCCACTTTTTTGTAATTTTCTACTTTTTGTCATTCCAATTTGTTTGTTCGTTTATAGCTTTTTGTCTAGTTATTTTGTTACGTTTCTGTACCTAATTTTGTTCGTCGTCCTCTTCGTTTTCACCGTTGTTGTTTTTGTTTGTAATTTGGCCTTCTACATTTTCTTGGATGAAGTGTAAGAATGTGCGGTTAAAGCAAGTGTCAAAAGATGTGTTGCCAGATGGTTGCAGTAATAAAAATAGGGAAATATGGCAGTTATATTTTTTTGCATGTTATTTGCAGTGTACACTTAATAAGGTAGCCTCGTCGCTACAACAAATACAACAATACAAAAACAACAGGCGATTTGTTATTGTAGAATAATCCCATCTGTCAAAAAAAAAGCTTAAACAAAACAAAACAAAACAAAACAACCCACTCACTACTCACCTCCTCCACCCAAATGGCGGGCATTAGAACTGTTGTTAGATTTTCCGTAATCGTTATGCGATTAATACTCTTCAGAAACATATTAAACTGAACACGTTTGCCACCCTGAAGTGGCACGCCAGTAAGCTGCAACAAAATAAACAAAAACAAAAAATAAATTGTTATTTAATTAATGTCATTTATTAATTTCAAATTTCAAAATTAATTGATATTAATGCGAACAAGTGTTTGTGGCAGATTCGTTATAAGTATGTGTGGTCTTATTTTCTACCTACATGTTGTACATCTACAAATGTCTGATGTTTTTTGGCATCCGGATTTAATCCTCTTATAGTTTTCGTATATTCATTTGATGCTCCCAACATGTGGGGCAAAGTCAGAATTACCGGGGCATCTGCAAATAAAAAAAAAAATAAAATTTTTTGTTTAGTTCATTAAACTGTTTAAAAATGAAATTTAATTGCTTAAGTATTAATTACAATTTTTCAAAAATATTAATTTGCAAAAAATATATATTTATCAAAATCAAAATATCAAAACAATTTGGAAGTACTTGATGCTTTGAACTGTAAAACATTTATTACGATTCATATAAATATATTATTAAATATGCAGGAAATAAAATGCGCCGCGTACAGTGGGACTAACTAATTAACTAACTAAGTAAGTAACTAACTAACTAACTAATTAACTAACTAACTAACTAACTAACTAACTAACTAACTAACTAACTAACTAACTAACTAACTAACTAACTAACTAACTAAGTAACTAATAAGCGGCATTGGATATTATTCTGAATCTGCTCCCAATTGAGAAATATGTTAAGAGTGTATCAGCTAGGAACTTATTCAGACTGTTTGAATCAGCTCTAGTAAGACCAAAGCGGGGTAGGCCACACTAGAATACTATACGAGGCAGGTCTAACAGGAATTGAGGGAAGTACGGAGGGTATTTCAGATCATTTGGTTACGACCCTGGACTTCGGAGTAACACCTTCAATAGTGATTCCTAGTAGGAATGAGTGGGAAGGATCCGAAGTACTGTTTGAGGGGTGTGCAGTTTTCACTGACGGATCCAAGATGGACTCTGGCACAGGTGCCGGGGTTTATTTGGTAGACAACAATATAAGAGTGTCCTACAGACTTCCGGATGAATGTAGCGTTTTTCAAGCGGAAATCCTGGCTATATGGAAATCCGTGGAAATTATTAAGACACACATTACTAGGGGTCGGAAGATTTACGTTGATAGTCAGGCAGCTCTTAAAGCTTTGCAGTGTAAAACGTTGCATTCTAGCTTGGTAAATAGCTGCAAAAAGGACCTGGAAGGTTTAGTCAGGTTATACACACTCAGGCTGTGTTGGGTACCGGGACACTGTGACATACAGGGCAATGAGATTGCAGATGAATTGGCCCGACAGGTCTCGGATCTGGAGCTCGATAGAAGGGTCAACTCGGTAAAACCCCCCATTTGTCATTACTATAGACTAATTTCCGAATATTTCAAAAAAACCACCAACCAATCCTGGTACAGTAGACTGGATTGTAGGGTTTCTAGGACACTATGGCCGAAGTTAAATCCAAAAGCAACCAGAATGCTATTAGGATTGGACAGGAAGAGTACAAGGATTTTAGTAGCGGTAATAACTGGACACTGCTCAATTGGAGCCTTTAGGGGAAATGGGGTCGGTAACACACAGGATTTTTGCAGGTTGTGTGAGGACGAAGAGGAACTGGAGACAGTAGAGCATATTTTATGCCACTGTCCCAGATTACAGAGTCTGAGACTGAAATGGCTAGGTAAAAGATTGCACGATGAACTAGGAGATGTAGCAGGGTGTAACCTAGGCGACATTATGGGCTTCATTAGGGGAACTTTTTGGATTTTCAGTTAATAGACAATTAAGGATTTTTTTGTTACATTTTTAGCAACATCTCACTCTTCTCATCTCTCCTTTTTTTCTGTTTTCTCCTTGTCTTTTATTAAAGGGATTCACAATGGAGTATTGGGTCTCCGAGTGGATTATACATTGATATACAACCCTTTTAAACTGAACTAAATATGGAGGAAATAAAATGCGCCGCGTACAGTGGGACTAACTAATTAACTAACTAACTAAGTAATTAACTAACACTTATATATATATATATATATATATATATATATATATATATATATATATATAATATATATATATATATATATATATATATATATATATATATATATAATATATATAATATATATATATAATATATATATATATATATATATATATATATATATATTATATATATATATATATATATATATATATATATATATATATATATATATATTTTATATATATATATATATATATATATATATATATATATATATATATATATATATATATATATATATATAATATATAATATATATATATATATATATATATATATATAGTTAATACATAATACATATATATATAAGTTAAAGTCTGTATCTTCTCATTTTTGCCACAGATATTTCTCAGATTAGGGACTCTGTTTTTAAATAAAAATGGCTTACTTTATATGGTCCGACAAAATAGCAAAAAAAGTAAGATTTTTTTGTGATTTCTTAAAGAATCCATCCATAACTAAATTTTGATTAATACTTTATCGCAAACAATAAAGTAATTTAAATCTGTCTTTAATGCAAAATGTTTTGGTTATTTATCATCAATTTGACTGCTAAATATTACTAATTAATAGTAATATACTATAATTAATTTCTAATATATTTCAATTCATCATTAATCACTTAATTTAACTAATTTTAAAATTAAGTTTAAAACTAAACAAAAACTTTAGTTTTTTATAGATATAATTCTAGAGTAATTAGAAAACAATAAATAAAAGGTGTTTTAGAAAATATGCTTTCACTATATTAAGAAATAAATTTTCAAAACATTTAAACTTTTTTTATAATAAATAATTTAAAATTTGTATACTTAACAAAGTAATTTATTGTTTTAAATTTTAATTTGATGTACTTGTTGTTTTGAAAATTTCCATTAAAATATTAAAATATTTGCAATATTAAAGTTCATATTTTTAAATTTAATTAAATAAGCTAATTAAATAATGATTTACATTTTGTGCTAAATTGGAGCAGAATTATAATGTCAAATATATCATTAATATAAAAAGTATGTACTTGTATCATCAAATATTTGTGGGTGTTTGACAAGGAGATTTTTTTTAAAATAATTTATGATTTTTAATATAAATATCAAAAAAATAATAACGAAATAAACAAATATTATTTGTATAAAATTAAGTCAATTCGATCAGCCTTGATATACATATAACTCTAACGCTGAAAATGTACAATGTAGATCTACTTTTTTTGTCGGAAAAGGCTAAAGCTATGTCAGTTTATTATCTGGCAATGAAATTGTAAGGTTTTCTTACAATCGCCTGAACAAATAAGAGTAAACTAAAATCGAACAAGTCTGGAATAGTCGAAAAAGGTGTCGGTAATAAATTCAATCGATTTATTTTCATAAATGACCTTCTATGTCAAACTTCCAACTTTATCTACTCTTTTGACGATGACAGCAATATCTGCAATTTCTATTCATTCTATTATAGGCCAAGTCCTCTAGAGATTAGGGTAAAGAAGCGGAATAAATCTCTCAACCATTATTTGATAAAATTCTCTAAATGGAGTCGTGTTAACAGAGCATTAAAATAAAGTGCAAAGTCCCTTGGACTAAACATATTTTTCAAGTCGAAAGAAGAATTCAGGACATACTTTACTCCATCTGATCTTCTTTCTGTTTACACCACTTATATCCGACCAAAAATGGAATACAATTCTCATGTAGGATCGAAGTTTACTTTTGAGCTCGACCGCGTACAAAAGAGGACGAATTTATATATCGGTGGTAACAGGGTTTCCAACTCTTTTGATTTTCTGCAGCACCGTCGCAACGTGCGTATAGTTTACTGTTCTATTGATACTATCATGGAATGTGTTTCTCTGAAATTATAGAACTCGTTCTCGATATCCGAATATTTTTACGCAGCACATGACTCTAATCAAGAACACATTCATTTGTGGACGATTGGCCAATTTGAATTAGCTGGATTTCGGAAAAATACTTGTTTATACCCTACACCACTTTAGTCTGGAGGGTACTATGCGTATATGCTGATATTTGTTAAACCAAAAAATATTGATCCTACATCTTAAACAATACTACTCGGCTCAAAATCACTTTAGCTGACAGTTGTATCTGCAAAAAATCGGTAAAACATAGTTTTGTAACTAAATCATACAATTTTTTTAAATGATCGGTCCTCATTTACTCTAGGTTCCATACAAAGTCTTCTTTAGATATTAAGTGAAATGAAAATGACAGACTTATATATAGCCTTCGTGAGAAGGGTATATATAAGACTGTCATTCCGTTTTTAATTTCTATAGTATAACTTTCCGACCCCATTAAGTATATATTGTCTGCCTGTCTATCTGGTGTTTGTTGAAATCAGTTTTTAGAAGATCTTAGATATCGATTAAATCGATTCATAAATACCGGAGATATGAGCAAAAATCCGAGACAATCTCTGAAAATTTCATCAAAAATTTAGATTTTTTATTCATTTTGTTATTGTGCTCTTTTTTATAAAAAGGCAGATCAAGAGCAGCACGAGTATGTGAAGCCTGCTTAAATTGGAACCCATAAAAGGGAAATTTTTGGTACTTTTTCGTTCTACAAAAGGAACTTTTTGAGTTTTCTATAATAATGAACTAAGAAACATTAAATTAAGTATGTATAGCCCGGATTAGACAAAAACACATTAAAAGTGATTTTTTGGTACTTTTTCGTTCTTTAAAATGTATTTTTTATATTTTCAATAATATTAAACCTAGAAATGAAATTAAGTATGTAGAGTCGAAATTAAGAGAGAACCGGAAAAAGTGAACTTTTTGGTACTTTTTTTGTATTTACAAGGTACTTTTTGAATTTTCTCTAATATTGAACCTCGAAATATGAAATTAAGTATGTAGAGTCTGAATTAGGTGAGAACCAATAAGAGGGAACTTTTTGGTACTTTGTCGTTTTTCAAAAGGTACTTTTTGAATATTATATAATATTAAACCTAGCAACGTGAAGTTAAGTATGTAGATTCGGAATTAGGTGAGAACTTATTCGTTTTTTAAAAGGTACTTTTTGAGTTTTCTATAATAATGAACCCAGAAACATGAAATAAAGAGCACGGATTAGAGGAGAACAAATCAAAAGGGACTTTTGGGTACTTTTTTGATTTTTTTATAATATTGAACCTCGAAACATGGAATTAAGTATGTAGAGTTGGAATTTGGTGAGAACCGGAACTTTTTTGTACTCTTTTGTTTTCTTAAAAGATACTTTTTTACTTTTCTATAATATTGGACCTAGAAATATGAAATTAGGTATGTACAGTCTGAATTAGGTAAAAACCCATAAAAAGAAACGTTTAGGTACTTTTTCCTTTTTCAAAAGGATTCAAAGATTCGACACAGCCTTACTTGTTAATTTTAAACATTAGTAGCAGGATGAAATTCTGCACATATAACTTTATTGATAAAACGAATGGGGCCATGTGCAACTATTAGATCGAATTTTATGAGAAAGGGTACTAAGCACCACTACACTGCCCGATTGTATATACATTCTTTCTTGTTAATTAATGCTCTATTGAATATTTTTATTGAAAACAATTTTCGTTCATACACCTCTACTAATTATTAATTTTTTATAATATTTATAAATTACCAGCGAATATATCAGCATGTAATTTTCAATGCACCGTTTCCGCATTAATTTTTCAAATATTCTTGAAAGCCAGAAAAAATATAAATTAGCAACACTTAATGATAAGATCAGATAACTTTAACAAAATTGATATAAAATAATAATTATGATTAAAATATAAAACGTAAGAACATGTGCATATATTTATTATTCGGCTAATGATAATTATGAATGTACTTAATAATATAAAACAATAACTCATTATTATATATAATATTCATAAAACTAGTCAATTAAACAATAAACTATTTAGGTAAAGTATTTAAAGTGTTTTGAAGATTTCAAATTAAACAGAATTCTTTTTAAATTTCTGCAACGAAAAGTTTTAAATGAAAATAACAATCATCACTAAATGGGAGAATATTTAATAATAACAATATATCCATTAAAAATCGAATTCAAAAATATCCATTAAATAAAAAGTAGGGATAGCTAACTTTGCTTCTATACACAAATGTTAATTATTCCCTCCCGTAAAGAATCAATTCTTTTTTCTTCTAAACAACTACAAAGAAATCATACAAATGTTTTATTCAAATAAGACAACAATACATTTGTATATAAACAAAAATAACTAAATAATAGAAACAAACTCTAATATTTAATGCTTAAGTGTTAAAATGTTAATTAAGTTGTGGAATAAAAAAATAAAAATGAATTGAAAAAGAAACATGCGATATGGACAGTGACTACTTAATAAGACAAGTGGTTATTTTCAACCAAAAAAATATATCAATCACATGCGAAGTACAATTTGTTTCTATCAAAGATTCTTCTTTAAATTAGTTATAAAACTAATTTCAAATACAAAAAACACAATAAATATAATCGTTGATTTATTAGCAACACGTTCCAAATCTTAAAGAATACCAACCACAAGATTTTATACAAATTTGGAAATAAAAGAAGAAGAGTGTTGGTTATTTAATTTGAAACATTTAATAAAAACGTAAATAATGAATTCAGACTAAATAATTTAATAATATTGTGATTTTTGAAATACGTTTTTTGAAAGCATATATGTGTATATTACAATTATGTAAAGCCTAGTCTATAGTCAAGTATATAGTCTAGTCCATAGTGTAGTCTATTGTTTAGTAAATAGTATATAGACTAGCCTTTTGTCTAGTTTATAATAGACGGGACTATGGACTTGACTAAATATTAGACTAGTCTATAGACTAGTCTATAGTCGAGTCTATAGTCGAGTCTATAGTCGAGTCTATAGTCGAGTCTATAGTCTAGTCTATAGTCTAGTCTATAGTCTAGTCTATAGTCTAGTCTATAGT